>NC_052665.1:3347903-3652258 GCF_016802725.1 Solenopsis invicta
AGGCAAATTTCGAAATTTTTGAGAAAAATTTTTTTTGCGAATTTCTCCAATATCTCTGTGTTCTGATAGCCAGGAGAAGAGTCCTAACTTTTATCATAATGGATCGAATCGCTAAAGTGAAAGACGTAAGTATTATATCAGTCAAAGTTCGAAATTTTTGAATAAAATAGGTTTTTTTCCGAATTTCTTCAATATCTCTGTGTTCTGTTAGCCCTAAGAAGAGATATAACTTTTATCATGATGTATCGAATCGCTGAACTGAAAAAGGGAAGACTTATATCAGGCAAATTTCGAAATTTTTGAGTAAAATTTTTTTTGTGAATTTCTCCAATATCTCTGTGTTCTGATAGCCAGGAGAAGAGTCCTAACTTTTATCATAATGGATCGAATCGCTAAAGTGAAAGACGTAAGTGTTATATCAGTCAAAGTCCGAAATTTTTGAATAAAATTGGTTTTTTTCCGAATTCCTTCAATACCTCTGTGTCCTGACAGCCCTAAGAAGAGATATAACTTTTATCATGATGTATCGAATCGCTGAACTGAAATATGAAAGACTTATATCAGGCAAATTTCGAAATTGTTGAGTAAAATTTTTTTTGTTAATTTCTCCAAAATCTGTGTGTTATGATAGCCCCGAGAAGAGTTCTAACTTTTATCATAATGGATAAATTCGCTTAAGTGAAAGACGAAAGAGTTATTTCAGACAAAGTTCGAAAATTTTGAGGAAAATTTTTTTTGCGAATTTCTCCAATATCTCTGTGTTCTGATAGCCCCGACAAAAGTTCTAAATTTATCATAATGGATCGAATTGCTAAAGTAAAATACGAAAGAGATATATCAGTCAAAGTTCGAAATTTTTGAGTAAAATTGGCTTTTTTCCGAACTTCTTTATTATCTCTGTGTCCTGATAGCCCTAAGAAGAGACATAACTTTCATCGTGATGTATCGAATCGCTGAACTGAAAAAGAAAAGACTTATATTTGGCAAATTTCAAAATTTTTGAGTAAAATTTTTTTTGCTAATTTCTCCTATATCTGTGTGTTATGATAGCCCCGAGAAGAGTTCTAACGCTTATCATAATGGATAGATTCGCTAAAGTGGAAGACGAAAGAGTTATATCAGTCAAAGTTCGAAAATTTTGAGGATAATTTTTTTTGCGAATTTCTCCAATATCTCTGTGTTCTGATAGCCCCGAGAAGAATTCTAACTTTTATCATAATGGATCGAATCGCTAAAGTGAAAGACGAAAGTGTTATATCAGTCAAAGTTCGAAATTTTTGAGTAAAATTTTTTGTGTGAATTTTTCCAATATCTCTGTTTTCTGATAGCCCCGAGAAGAGTTCTAACTTTTATCATAATGGATCGAATCGCTAAAGTAAAAGACGAAAGATTTATATCAGTCAAAGTTCGAAATGTTTTAGTAAAATTGGTTTTTTTCCGAATTTCTTCAATATCTCTGTGTCCTGATAGCCCTAAGAAGAGAAATAACTTTTATCATGATGTATCGAATCGCTGAACTGAAAAAGGGAAGACTTATATCAGGCAAATTTCGAAATTTTTAGTAAAATTTTTTTTGCGAATTTCTCCAATATCTCTGTGTTCTGATAGCCAGGAGAAGAGTCCTAACTTTTATCATAATGGATCGAATCGCTAAAGTGAAAGACGAAAGAATTATATCAGTCAAAGTTCGAAATTCTTTAGTAAAATTGTTTTTTTTCCGAATTTCTTCAATATATCTGTGTTCTGATAGCCCTAAGAAGAGATGTAACTTTTACCATGATGTATCGAATCGCTGAACTGAAAAAGGGAAGACTTATATCAGGCAAATTTCGAAATTTTTGAGAAAAATTTTTTTTGCGAATTTCTCCAATCTATCTGTGTTCTGATAACCCCGAGAAGAGTTCTAACTTTTATCATAATGGATCGAATCTCCAAAGTGAGAGACGAAAGAGTTATATCAGTCAAAGTTCGAAAATTTTGAGGAAAACTTTTTTTGCGAATTTCTCCAATATCTCTGTCTTCTGATAGCTCCGAGAAGAGTTCTAACTTTTATCATAATGGATCGTATCGCTAAAGTGAAAGACGAAAGAATTATATCAGTCAAAGTTCGAAATTCTTTAGTAAAATTGTTTTTTTTCCGAATTTCTTCAATATCTCTGTGTTCTGATAGCCTTAAGAAGAGATATAACTTTTATCATGTTGTACCGAATCACTGATCTGAAAAAGGAAAGCCTTATATCAGGCAAATTTCGAAATTTTTGAGAAAAATTTTTTTTGCGAATTTCTCCAATCTCTCTGTGTTCTGATAACCCCGAGAAGAGTTCTAACTTTTATTATAATGGATCGAATCTCCAAAGTGAGAGACGAAAGAGTTATATCAGTCAAAGTTCGATAATTTTGAGGATAACTTTTTTTGCGAATTTCTCCAATATCTCTGTCTTCTGATAGCTCCGAGAAGAGTTCTAACTTTTATCATAATGGATCGAATCGCTAAAGTGAAAGACGAAAGAATTATATCAGTCAAAGTTCGAAATTTTTTAGTAAAATTGTTTTTTTTCCAAATTTCTTCAATATATCTGTGTTCTGATAGCCCTAAGAAGAGATGTAACTTTTACCATGATGTATCGAATCGCTGAACTGAAAAAGGGAAGACTTATATCAGGCAAATTTCGAAATTTTTGAGTAAAATTTTTTTTGCGAATTTCTCCAATATCTCTGTGTTCTGATAGCCAGGAGAAGAGTCCTAAATTTTATCATAATGGTTCGAATCGCTAAAGTGAAAGACGTAAGTGTTATATCAGTCAAAGTTCGAAAGTTTTGAATAAAATTGGTTTTTTTCCGAATTTCTTCAATATCTCTGTGTCCTGATAGCCCTAAGAAGAGATATAACTTTTATCATGATGTATCGAATCACTGAACTGAAAAAGTAAATACTTATATCAGGCAAATTTCGAAATTTTTGAGAAAAATTTTTTTTGCGAATTTCTCCAAACTCTCTGTGTTCTGATAACCCCGAGAAGAGTTCTAACTTTTATCATAATGGATCGAATCTCTAAAGTGAGAGACGAAAGAGTTATACCAGTCAAAGTTCGAAAATTTTGAGGAAAACTTTTTGCGAATTTCTCCAATATCTCTGTCTTCTGATAGCTCCGAGAAGAGTTCTAACTTTTATCATAATGGATCGAATCGCTAAAGTGAAAGACGAAAGTATTATATCAGTCAAAGTTCGAAATTCTTTAGTAAAATTGTTTTTTTTCCGAATTTCTTCAATATCTCTGTGTTCTGATAGCCCTAAGAAGAGATATAACTTTTATCATGATGTATCGAATCGCTGAACTGAAAAAGGGAAGACTTATATCCGGGAAATTTCGAAATTTTTGAGTAAAATTTTTTTTGCGAATTTCTCCAATATCTCTGTGTTCTGATAGCCAGGAGAAGAGTCCTAAATTTTATCATAATGGATCGAATCGCTAAAGTGAAAGACGTAAGTGTTATATCAGTCAAATTTCGAAATTTTTGAATAAAATTGGTTTTTTTCCGAATTTCTTCAATATCTCTTTGTCCTGATAGCCCTAAGAAGAGATATAACTTTTATCATGATGTTTCGCATCACTGAACTGAAAAAGGAAAGACTTATATCAGGCAAATTTCGAAATTTTTGAGAAAAATTTTTTTGCGAATTTCTCCAATATCTCTGTATTCTGATAGCCAGGAGAAGAGTCCTAACTTTTATCATAATGGATCGAATCGCTAAAGTGAAAGACGTAAGTATTATATCAGTCAAAGTTCGAAATTCTTTAGTAAAATTGTTTTTTTTCCGAATTTCTTCAATATCTCTGTGTTCTGATAGCCCTAAGAAGAGATATAACTTTTATCATGATGTATCGAATCGCTGAACTGAAAAAGGGAAGACTTATATCAGGCAAATTTCGAAATTTTTGAGAAAAATTTTTTTTGCGAATTTCTCCAATCTATCTGTGTTCTGATAACCCCGAGAAGAGTTCTAACTTTTATCATAATGGATCGAATCTCCAAAGTGAGAGACGAAAGAGTTATATCAGTCAAAGTTCGAAAATTTTGAGGATAACTTTTTTTGCGAATTTCTCCAATATCTCTGTCTTCTGATAGCTCCGAGAAGAGTTCTAACTTTTATCATAATGGATCGAATCGCTAAAGTGAAAGACGAAAGAGTTATATCAGTCAAAGTTCGAAATTTTTTAGTAAAATTGTTTTTTTTCCAAATTTCTTCAATATATCTGTGTTCTGATAGCCCTAAGAAGAGATGTAACTTTTACCATGATGTATCGAATCGCTGAACTGAAAAAGGAAAGACTTATATCAGGCAAATTTCGAAATTTTTAGAAAAATTTTTTTTGCGAATTTCTCCAATATCTCTGTGTTCTGATAGCCAGGAGAAGAGTCCTAACTTTTATCATAATGGATCGAATCGCTAAAGTGAAAGACGTAAGTATTATATCAGTCAAAGTATGAAATTTTTGAATAAAATAGGTTTTTTTCCGAATTTCTTCAATATCTCTGTGTCCTGATAGCCTTAAGAAGAGATATAACTTTTATCATGATGTATCGAATCGCTGAACTGAAAAAGGGAAGACTTATATCAGGCAAATTTCGAAATTGTTAGTAAAATTTTTTTTGCGAATTTCTCCAATATCTCTGTGTTTTGATAGCCAGGAGAAGAGTCCTAACTTTTATCATAATGGATCGAATCGGTAAAGTGAAAGACGTAAGTGTTATATCAGTCAAATTTCGAAATTTTTGAATAAAATTGGTTTTTTTCCGAATTTCTTCAATATCTCTGTGTCCTGATAGCCCTAAGAAGAGATATAACTTTTATCATGATGTTTCGCATCACTGAACTGAAAAAGGAAAGACTTATATCAGGCAAATTTCGAAATTTTTGAGAAAAATTTTTTTTGCGAATTTCTCCAATATCTCTGTGTTCTGATAGCCAGGAGAAGAGTCCTAACTTTTATCATAATGGATCGAATCGCTAAAGTGAAAGACGTAAGTATTATATCAGTCAAAGTTCGAAATTTTTGAATAAAATAGGTTTTTTTCCGAATTTCTTCAATATCTCTGTGTCCTGATAGCCTTAAGAAGAGATATAACTTTTATCATGTTGTACCGAATCACTGATCTGAAAAAGGAAAGCCTTATATCAGGCAAATTTCGAAATTTTTGAGAAAAATTTTTTTTGCGAATTTCTCCAATCTCTCTGTGTTCTGATAACCCCGAGAAGAGTTCTAACTTTTATTATAATGGATCGAGTCTCCAAAGTGAGAGACGAAAGAGTTATATCAGTCAAAGTTCGAAAATTTTGAGGAAAACTTTTTTTGCGAATTTCTCCAATACCTCTGTCTTCTGATAGCTCCGAGAAGAGTTCTAACTTTTATCATAATGGATCGAATCGCTAAAGTGAAAGACGAAAGAATTATATCAGTCAAAGTTCGAAATTTTTTAGTAAAATTGTTTTTTTTCCAAATTTCATCAATATCTCTGTGTTCTGATAGCCCTAAGAGGAGATGTAACTTTTATCATGATGTATCGAATCGCTGAACTGAAATATGAAAGACTTATATCAGGTAAATTTCGAAATTTTTGAGTAAAATTTTTTTTGTTAATTTCTCCAATATCTGTGTGTTATGATAGCCCAGAGAAGAGTTCTAACTTTATCATAATGGATAGATTCGCTAAAGTGAAAGGCGAAAGAGTTATATAAGTCAAAGTTCGAAAATTTTGAGGAAAACTTTTTTTGCGAATTTCTCCAATATCTCTGTGTTCTGATAGCCCCGAGAAGAGTTCTAACTTTTATCATATTGGATCGAATCGCTAAAGTAAAAGACGAAATATTTATATCAGTCAAAGCTCGAAATGTTTTAGTAAAATTGGTTTCTTTGCGTATTTTTCCAATATCTCTGTGTTCTGATAGCCCATAGAAGAGATCTAACTTTTATCATGATGTATCGAATCGCTGAACTGAAAGAGGGAAGACTTATATCAGGCAAATTTCGAAATTTTTGAATAAAATTTTTTTGCGAATTTCTCCAATATCTCTGTGTTTTGATAGCCAGGAGAAGAGTCCTAACTTTTATCATAAAGGATCGAATCGCTAAAGTGAAAGACGTAAGTATTATATCAGTCAAATTTCGAAATTTTTGAATAAAATTGGTTTTTTTCCGAATTTCTTCAATATCTCTGTGTCCTGATAGCCCTAAGAAGAGATATAACTTTTATCATGATGTTTCGCATCAGTGAACTGAAAAAGGAAAGACTTATATCAGGCAAATTTCGAAATTTTTAGTAAAATTTTTTTTGCGAATTTCTCCAATATCTCTGTGTTCTGATAGCCAGGAGAAGAGTCCTAACTTTTATCATAATGGATCGAATCGCTAAAGTGAAAGACGTAAGTATTATATCAGTCAAAGTTCGAAATTTTTGAATAAAATAGGTTTTTTTCCGAATTTCTTCAATATCTCTGTGTCCTGATAGCCTTAAGAAGAGATATAACTTTTATCATGTACCGAATCACTGATCTGAAAAAGGAAAGCCTTATATCAGGCAAATTTCGAAATTTTTGAGAAAAATTTTTTTTGCGAATTTCTCCAATATGTCTGTGTTCTGATAACCCCGAGAAGAGTTCTAACTTTTATCATAATGGATCGAATCTCCAAAGTGAGAGACGAAAGAGTTATATCACTCAAAGTTCGAAAATTTTGAGGAAAACTTTTTTTGCGAATTTCTCCTATATCTCTGTCTTCTGATAGCTCCGAGAAGAGTTCTAACTTTTATCATAATGGATCGAATCGCTAAAGTGAAAGACGAAAGAATTATATCAGTCAAAGTTCGAAATTCTTTAGTAAAATTGTTTTTTTTCCGAATTTCTTCAATATCTCTGTGTTCTGATAGCCCTAAGAAGAGATATAACTTTTATCATGATGTATCGAATCGCTGAACTGAAAAAGGGAAGACTTATATCAGGCAAATTTCGAAATTTTTGAGTAAAATTTTTTTTGCGAATTTCTCCAATATCTCTGTGTTCTGATAGCCAGGAGAAGAGTCCTAACTTTTATCATAATGGATCGAATCGCTAAAGTGAAAGACGTAAGTGTTATATCAGTCAAATTTCGAAATTTTTGAATAAAATTGGTTTTTTTCCGAATTTCTTCAATATCTCTGTGTCCTGATAGCCCTAAGAAGAGATATAACTTTTATCATGATGTATCGAATCGCTGAACTGAAAAAGGGAAGACTTATATCAGGCAAACTTCGAAATTTTTAGTAAAATTTTTTTTGCGAATTTCTCCAATATCTCTGTGTTCTGATAGCCAGGAGAAGAGTCCTAACTTTTATCATAATGGATCGAATCGCTAAAGTGAAAGACGTAAGTGTTATATCAGTCAAATTTCGAAATTTTTGAATAAAATTGGTTTTTTTCCGAATTTCTTCAATATCTCTTTGTCCTGATAGCCCTAAGAAGAGATATAACTTTTATCATGATGTTTCGCATCACTGAACTGAAAAAGGAAAGACTTATATCAGGCAAATTTCGAAATTTTTGAGAAAAATTTTTTTGCGAATTTCTCCAATATCTCTGTATTCTGATAGCCAGGAGAAGAGTCCTAACTTTTATCATAATGGATCGAATCGCTAAAGTGAAAGACGTAAGTATTATATCAGTCAAAGTTCGAAATTCTTTAGTAAAATTGTTTTTTTTCCGAATTTCTTCAATATCTCTGTGTTCTGATAGCCCTAAGAAGAGATATAACTTTTATCATGATGTATCGAATCGCTGAACTGAAAAAGGGAAGACTTATATCAGGCAAATTTCGAAATTTTTGAGAAAAAGTTTTTTTGCGAATTTCTCCAATCTATCTGTGTTCTGATAACCCCGAGAAGAGTTCTAACTTTTATCATAATGGATCGAATCTCCAAAGTGAGAGACGAAAGAGTTATATCAGTCAAAGTTCGAAAATTTTGAGGAAAACTTTTTTTGCGAATTTCTCCAATATCTCTGTCTTCTGATAGCTCCGAGAAGAGTTCTAACTTTTATCATAATGGATCGTATCGCTAAAGTGAAAGACGAAAGTATTATATCAGTCAAAGTTCGAAATTCTTTAGTAAAATTGTTTTTTTTCCGAATTTCTTCAATATCTCTGTGTTCTGATAGCCTTAAGAAGAGATATAACTTTTATCATGTTGTACCGAATCACTGATCTGAAAAAGGAAAGCCTTATATCAGGCAAATTTCGAAATTTTTGAGAAAAATTTTTTTTGCGAATTTCTCCAATCTCTCTGTGTTCTGATAACCCCGAGAAGAGTTCTAACTTTTATTATAATGGATCGAATCTCCAAAGTGAGAGACGAAAGAGTTATATCAGTCAAAGTTCGAAAATTTTGAGGATAACTTTTTTTGCGAATTTCTCCAATATCTCTGTCTTCTGATAGCTCCGAGAAGAGTTCTAACTTTTATCATAATGGATCGAATCGCTAAAGTGAAAGACGAAAGAGTTATATCAGTCAAAGTTCGAAATTTTTTAGTAAAATTGTTTTTTTTCCAAATTTCTTCAATATATCTGTGTTCTGATAGCCCTAAGAAGAGATGTAACTTTTACCATGATGTATCGAATCGCTGAACTGAAAAAGGAAAGACTTATATCAGGCAAATATCGAAATTTTTAGAAAAATTTTTTTTGCGAATTTCTCCAATATCTCTGTGTTCTGATAGCCAGGAGAAGAGTCCTAACTTTTATCATAATGGATCGAATCGCTAAAGTGAAAGACGTAAGTATTATATCAGTCAAAGTATGAAATTTTTGAATAAAATAGGTTTTTTTCCGAATTTCTTCAATATCTCTGTGTCCTGATAGCCTTAAGAAGAGATATAACTTTTATCATGATGTATCGAATCGCTGAACTGAAAAAGGGAAGACTTATATCAGGCAAATTTCGAAATTGTTAGTAAAATTTTTTTTGCGAATTTCTCCAATATCTCTGTGTTTTGATAGCCAGGAGAAGAGTCCTAACTTTTATCATAATGGATCGAATCGCTAAAGTGAAAGACGTAAGTGTTATATCAGTCAAATTTCGAAATTTTTGAATAAAATTGGTTTTTTTCCGAATTTCTTCAATATCTCTGTGTCCTGATAGCCCTAAGAAGAGATATAACTTTTATCATGATGTATCAAATCACTGAACTGAAAAAGGAAAGACTTATATCAGGCAAATTTCGAAATTTTTGAGAAAAATTTTTTTTGCGAATTTCTCCAATATCTCTGTGTTCTGATAGCCAGGAGAAGAGTCCTAACTTTTATCATAATGGATTGAATCGCTAAAGTGAAAGACGTAAGTATTATATCAGTCAAAGTATGAAATTTTTGAATAAAATAGGTTTTTTTCCGAATTTCTTCAATATCTCTGTGTCCTGATAGCCTTAAGAAGAGATATAACTTTTATCATGATGTATCGAATCGCTGAACTGAAAAAGGAAAGACTTATATCAGGCAAATTTCAAAATTTTTGAGAAAGATTTTTTTTGCGAATTTCTCCAATATCTCTGTGTTCTGATAGCCCCGAGAAGAGTTCTAACTTTTATCATAATGGATCGAATCTCTAAAGTGAGAGTCGAAAGAGTTATATCAGTCAAAGTTCGAAAATTTTGAGGAAAATTTTTTTTGCGAATTTCTCCAAATCTCTGTCTTCTGATAGCTCCGAGAAGAGTTCTAACATTTATCATAAGGGATCGAATCGCTAAAGTGAAAGACGAAAGAATTATATCAGTCAAAGTTCGAAATTTCTTAGTAAAATTGTTTTTTTTCCGAATTTCTTCAATATCTCTGTGTTCTGATAGCCCTAAGAAGAGATATAACTTTTATCATGATGTATCGAATCGCTGAACTGAAAAAGGGAAAGACTTATATCCGGGAAATTTCGAAATTTTTGAGTAAAATTTTTTTTGCGAATTTCTCCAATATCTCTGTGTTCTGATAGCCAGGAGAAGAGTCCTAACTTTTATCATAATGGATCGAATCGCTAAAGTGAAAGACGTAAGTATTATATCAGTCAAAGTTCGAAATTTTTGTATAAAATAGGTTTTTTTCCGAATTTCTTCAATATCTCTGTGTCCTGATAGCCTTAAGAAGAGATATAACTTTTATCATGTTGTACCGAATCACTGATCTGAAAAAGGAAAGCCTTATATCAGGCAAATTTCGAAATTTTTGAGAAAAATTTTTTTTGCGAATTTCTCCAATCTCTCTGTGTTCTGATAACCCCGAGAAGAGTTCTAACTTTTATTATAATGGATCGAGTCTCCAAAGTGAGAGACGAAAGAGTTATATCAGTCAAAGTTCGAAAATTTTGAGGAAAACTTTTTTTGCGAATTTCTCCAATATCTCTGTCTTCTGATAGCTCCGAGAAGAGTTCTAACTTTTATCATAATGGATCGAATCGCTAAAGTGAAAGACGAAAGAATTATATCAGTCAAAGTTCGAAATTTTTTAGTAAAATTGTTTTTTTTCCAAATTTCTTCAATATCTCTGTGTTCTGATAGCCCTAAGAAGAGATGTAACTTTTACCATGATGTATCGAATCGCTGAACTGAAAAAGGAAAGACTTATATCAGGCAAATTTCGAAATTTTTAGAAAAATTTTTTTTGCGAATTTCTCCAATATCTCTGTGTTCTGATAGCCAGGAGAAGAGTCCTAACTTTTATCATAATGGATCGAATCGCTAAAGTGAAAGACGTAAGTATTATATCAGTCAAAGTATGAAATTTTTGAATAAAATAGGTTTTTTTCCGAATTTCTTCAATATCTCTGTGTCCTGATAGCCTTAAGAAGAGATATAACTTTTATCATGATGTATCGAATCGCTGAACTGAAAAAGGGAAGACTTATATCAGGCAAATTTCGAAATTGTTAGTAAAATTTTTTTTGCGAATTTCTCCAATATCTCTGTGTTTTGATAGCCAGGAGAAGAGTCCTAACTTTTATCATAATGGATCGAATCGCTAAAGTGAAAGACGTAAGTGTTATATCAGTCAAATTTCGAAATTTTTGAATAAAATTGGTTTTTTTCCGAATTTCTTCAATATCTCTGTGTCCTGATAGCCCTAAGAAGAGATATAACTTTTATCATGATGTTTCGCATCACTGAACTGAAAAAGGAAAGACTTATATCAGGCAAATTTCGAAATTTTTGAGAAAAATTTTTTTTGCGAATTTCTCCAATATCTCTGTGTTCTGATAGCCAGGAGAAGAGTCCTAACTTTTATCATAATGTATCGAATCGCTAAAGTGAAAGACGTAAGTATTATATCAGTCAAAGTTCGAAATTTTTGAATAAAATAGGTTTTTTTCCGAATTTCTTCAATATCTCTGTGTCCTGATAGCCTTAAGAAGAGATATAACTTTTATCATGTTGTACCGAATCACTGATCTGAAAAAGGAAAGCCTTATATCAGGCAAATTTCGAAATTTTTGAGAAAAATTTTTTTTGCGAATTTCTCCAATCTCTCTGTGTTCTGATAACCCCGAGAAGAGTTCTAACTTTTATTATAATGGATCGAGTCTCCAAAGTGAGAGACGAGAGTTATATCAGTCAAAGTTCGAAAATTTTGAGGAAAATTTTTTTTGCGAATTTCTCCAATATCTCTGTCTTCTGATAGCTCCGAGAAGAGTTCTAACTTTTATCATAATGGATCGAATCGCTAAAGTGAAAGACGAAAGAATTATATCAGTCAAAGTTCGAAATTTTTTAGTAAAATTGTTTTTTTCCAAATTTCTTCAATATCTCTGTGTTCTGATAGCCCTAAGAAGAGATGTAACTTTTACCATGATGTATCGAATCGCTGAACTGAAAAAGGGAAGACTTATATCCGGGAAATTTCGAAATTTTTGAGTAAAATTTTTTTTGCGAATTTCTCCAATATCTCTGTGTTCTGATAGCCAGGAGAAGAGTCCTAACTTTTATCATAATGGATCGAATCGCTAAAGTGAAAGACGTAAGTGTTATATCAGTCAAAGTTCGAAATTTTTGAATAAAATTGGTTTTTTTCCGAATTTCTTCAATATCTCTGTGTCCTGATAGCCCTAAGAAGAGATATAACTTTTATCATGATGTATCGAATCGCTGAACTGAAAAAGGGAAGACTTATATCCGGGAAATTTCGAAATTTTTGAGTAAAATTTTTTTTGTTAATTTCTCCAATATCTGTGTGTTATGATAGCCCAGAGAAGAGGTCTAACTTTATCATAATGGATAGATTCGCTAAAGTGAAAGGCGAAAGAGTTATATAAGTCAAAGTTCAAAAATTTTGAGGAAAACTTTTTTTGCGAATTTCTCCAATATCTCTGTGTTCTGATAGCCCCGAGAAGAGTTCTAACTTTTATCATATTGGATCGAATCGCTAAAGTAAAAGACGAAAGATTTATATCAGTCAAAGTTCGAAATGTTTTAGTAAAATTGGTTTCTTTGCGTATTTTTCCAATATCTCTGTGTTCTGATAGCCCATAGAAGAGATCTAACTTTTATCATGATGTATCGAATCGCTGAACTGAAAAAGGAAAGACTTATATCAGGCAAATTTCGAAATTTTTGAGAAAAATTTTTTTTGCGAATTTCTCCAATATCTCTGTGTTCTGATAGCCAGGAGAAGAGTCCTAAATTTTATCATAATGGTTCGAATCGCTAAAGTGAAAGACGTAAGTATTATATCAGTCAAAGTTCGAAATTTTTGAATAAAATAGGTTTTTTTCCGAATTTCTTCAATATCTCTGTGTTCTGATAGCCCTAAGAAGAGATATAACTTTTATCATGATGTATCGAATTGCTGAACTGAAAAAGGGAAGACTTATATCAGGCAAATTTCGAAATTTTTGAGTATAATTTTTTTTGTGAATTTCTCCAATATCTCTGTGTTCTGATAGCCAGGAGAAGAGTCCTAACTTTTATCATAATGGATCGAATCGCTAAAGTGAAAGACGTAAGTGTTATATCAGTCAAAGTCCGAAATTTTTGAATAAAATTGGTTTTTTTCCGAATTCCTTCAATACCTCTGTGTCCTGACAGCCCTAAGAAGAGATATAACTTTTATCATGATGTATCGAATCGCTGAACTGAAATATGAAAGACTTATATCAGGCAAATTTCGAAATTGTTGAGTAAAATTTTTTTTGTTAATTTCTCCAAAATCTGTGTGTTATGATAGCCCCGAGAAGAGTTCTAACTTTTATCATAATGGATAAATTCGCTAAAGTGAAAGACGAAAGAGTTATTTCAGACAAAGTTCGAAAATTTTGAGGAAAATTTTTTTTGCGAATTTCTCCAATATCTCTGTGTTCTGATAGCCCCGACAAAAGTTCTAAATTTATCATAATGGATCGAATTGCTAAAGTAAAATACGAAAGAGATATATCAGTCAAAGTTCGAAATTTTTGAGTAAAATTGGCTTTTTTCCGAATTTCTTTATTATCTCTGTGTCCTGATAGCCCTAAGAAGAGACATAACTTTCATCATGATGTATCGAATCGCTGAACTGAAAAAGAAAAGACTTATAATTGGCAAATTTCAAAATTTTTGAGTAAAATTTTTTTTGCTAATTTCTCCTATATCTGTGTGTTATGATAGCCCCGAGAAGAGTTCTAACGCTTATCATAATGGATAGATTCGCTAAAGTGGAAGACGAAAGAGTTATATCAGTCAAAGTTCGAAAATTTTGAGGATAATTTTTTTTGCGAATTTCTCCAATATCTCTGTGTTCTGATAGCCCCGAGAAGAGTTCTAACTTTTATCATAATGGATCGAATCGCTAAAGTGAAAGACGAAAGTGTTATATCAGTCAAAGTTCGAAATTTTTGAGTAAAATTTTTTGTGTGAATTTTTCCAATATCTCTGTTTTTTGATAGCCCCGAGAAGAGTTCTAACTTTTATCATAATGGACCGAATCGCTAAAGTAAAAGACGAAAGATTTATATCAGTCAAAGTTCGAAATGTTTTAGTAAAATTGGTTTTTTTCCGAATTTCTTCAATATCTCTGTGTCCTGATAGCCCTAAGAAGAGAAATAACTTTTATCATGATGTATCGAATCGCTGAACTGAAAAAGGGAAGACTTATATCAGGCAAATTTCGAAATTTTTGAGTAAAATTTTTTTTGCGAATTTCTCCAATATCTCTGTGTTCTGATAGCCAGGAGAAGAGTCCTAACTTTTATCATAATGGATCGAATCGCTAAAGTGAAAGACGAAAGAATTATATCAGTCAAAGTTCGAAATTTTTTTGTAAAATTGTTTTTTTTCCGAATTTCTTCAATATCTCTGTGTTCTGATAGCCCTAAGAAGAGATATAACTTTTATCATGATGTATCGAATCGCTGAACTGAAAAAGGGAAGACTTATATCAGGCAAATTTCGAAATTTTTGAGTAAAATTTTTTTTGTGAATTTCTCCAATATCTCTGTGTTCTGATAGCCAGGAGAAGAGTCCTAACTTTTATCATAATGGATCGAATCGCTAAAGTGAAAGACGTAAGTGTTATATCAGTCAAAGTCCGAAATTTTTGAATAAAATTGGTTTTTTTCCGAATTCCTTCAATACCTCTGTGTCCTGACAGCCCTAAGAAGAGATATAACTTTTATCATGATGTATCGAATCGCTGAACTGAAATATGAAAGACTTATATCAGGCAAATTTCGAAATTGTTGAGTAAAATTTTTTTTGTTAATTTCTCCAAAATCTGTGTGTTATGATAGCCCCGAGAAGAGTTCTAACTTTTATCATATTGGATAAATTCGCTAAAGTGAAAGACGAAAGAGTTATTTCAGACAAAGTTCGAAAATTTTGAGGAAAATTTTTTTTGCGAATTTCTCCAATATCTCTGTGTTCTGATAGCCCCGACAAAAGTTCTAAATTTATCATAATGGATCGAATTGCTAAAGTAAAATACGAAAGAGATATATCAGTCAAAGTTCGAAATTTTTGAGTAAAATTGGCTTTTTTCCGAATTTCTTTATTATCTCTGTGTCCTGATAGCCCTAAGAAGAGACATAACTTTCATCATGATGTATCGAATCGCTGAACTGAAAAAGAAAAGACTTATAATTGCCAAATTTCAAAATTTTTGAGTAAAATTTTTTTTGCTAATTTCTCCTATATCTGTGTGTTATGATAGCCCCGAGAAGAGTTCTAACGCTTATCATAATGGATAGATTCGCTAAAGTGGAAGACGAAAGAGTTATATCAGTCAAAGTTCGAAAATTTTGAGGATAATTTTTTTTGCGAATTTCTCCAATATCTCTGTGTTCTGATAGCCCCGAGAAGAGTTCTAACTTTTATCATAATGGATCGAATCGCTAAAGTGAAAGACGAAAGTGTTATATCAGTCAAAGTTCGAAATTTTTGAGTAAAATTTTTTGTGTGAATTTTTCCAATATCTCTGTTTTCTGATAGCCCCGAGAAGAGTTCTAACCTTTATCATAATGGACCGAATCGCTAAAGTAAAAGACGAAAGATTTATATCAGTCAAAGTTCGAAATGTTTTAGTAAAATTGGTTTTTTTCCGAATTTCTTCAATATCTCTGTGTCCTGATAGCCCTAAGAAGAGAAATAACTTTTATCATGATGTATCGAATCGCTGAACTGAAAAAGGGAAGACTTATATCAGGCAAATTTCGAAATTTTTAGTAAAATTTTTTTTGCGAATTTCTCCAATATCTCTGTGTTCTGATAGCCAGGAGAAGAGTCCTAACTTTTATCATAATGGATCGAATCGCTAAAGTGAAAGACGAAAGAATTATATCAGTCAAAGTTCGAAATTTTTTTGTAAAATTGTTTTTTTTCCGAATTTCTTCAATATCTCTGTGTTCTGATAGCCCTAAGAAGAGATATAACTTTTATCATGATGTATCGAATCACTGAACTGAAAAAGGGAAGACTTATATCAGGTAAATTTCGAAATTTTTGAGTAAAATTTTTTTTGTTAATTTCTCCAATATCTGTGTGTTATGATAGCCCCGAGAAGATTTATAACTTTTATCATAATGTATAGATTCGCTAAAGTGAAAGACGAAAGAGTTATTTCAGTCAAAGTTCTAAAATTTTGAGGAAAACTTTTTGCGAATTTCTCCAATATCTCTGTCTTCTGATACCTCCGAGAAGAGTTCTAACTTTTATCATAATGGATCGAATCGCTAAAGTGAAAGACGAAAGAATTATATCAGTCAAAGTTCGAAATTCTTTAGTAAAATTGTTTTTTTTCCGAATTTCTTCAATATCTCTGTGTTCTGATAGCCCTAAGAAGAGATATAACTTTTATCATGATGTATCGAATCGCTGAACTGAAAAAGGGAAGACTTAAATCAGGCAAATTTTGAAATTTTTGAGTAAAATTTTTTTTGCGAATTTCTCCAATATCTCTGTGTTCTGATAGCCAGGAGAAGAGTCCTAACTTTTATCATAATGGATCGAATCGCTAAAGTGAAAGACGTAAGTGTTATATCAGTCAAATTTCGAAATTTTTGAATAAAATTGGTTTTTTTCCGAATTTCTTCAATATCTCTTTGTCCTGATAGCCCTAAGAAGAGATATAACTTTTATCATGATGTTTCGCATCACTGAACTGAAAAAGGAAAGACTTACATCAGGCAAATTTCGAAATTTTTGAGAAAAATTTTTTTTGCGAATTTCTCCAATATCTCTGTATTCTGATAGCCAGGAGAAGAGTCCTAACTTTTATCATAATGGATCGAATCGCTAAAGTGAAAGACGTAAGTATTATATCAGTCAAAGTTCGAAATTCTTTAGTAAAATTGTTTTTTTTCCGAATTTCTTCAATATCTCTGTGTTCTGATAGCCCTAAGAAGAGATATAACTTTTATCATGATGTATCGAATCGCTGAACTGAAAAAGGGAAGACTTATATCAGGCAAATTTCGAAATTTTTGAGAAAAATTTTTTTTGCGAATTTCTCCAATCTATCTGTGTTCTGATAACCCCGAGAAGAGTTCTAACTTTTATCATAATGGATCGAATCTCCAAAGTGAGAGACGAAAGAGTTATATCAGTCAAAGTTCGAAAATTTTGAGGAAAACTTTTTTTGCGAATTTCTCCAATATCTCTGTCTTCTGATAGCTCCGAGAAGAGTTCTAACTTTTATCATAATGGATCGTATCGCTAAAGTGAAAGACGAAAGAATTATATCAGTCAAAGTTCGAAATTCTTTAGTAAAATTGTTTTTTTTCCGAATTTCTTCAATATCTCTGTGTTCTGATAGCCTTAAGAAGAGATATAACTTTTATCATGTTGTACCGAATCACTGATCTGAAAAAGGAAAGCCTTATATCAGGCAAATTTCCAAATTTTTGAGAAAAATTTTTTTTGCGAATTTCTCCAATCTCTCTGTGTTCTGATAACCCCGAGAAGAGTTCTAACTTTTATTATAATGGATCGAATCTCCAAAGTGAGAGACGAAAGAGTTATATCAGTCAAAGTTCGATAATTTTGAGGATAACTTTTTTTGCGAATTTCTCCAATATCTCTGTCTTCTGATAGCTCCGAGAAGAGTTCTAACTTTTATCATAATGGATCGAATCGCTAAAGTGAAAGACGAAAGAATTATATCAGTCAAAGTTCGAAATTTTTTAGTAAAATTGTTTTTTTTCCAAATTTCTTCAATATATCTGTGTTCTGATAGCCCTAAGAAGAGATGTAACTTTTACCATGATGTATCGAATCGCTGAACTGAAAAAGGGAAGACTTATATCAGGCAAATTTCGAAATTTTTGAGTAAAATTTTTTTTGCGAATTTCTCCAATATCTCTGTGTTCTGATAGCCAGGAGAAGAGTCCTAAATTTTATCATAATGGTTCGAATCGCTAAAGTGAAAGACGTAAGTGTTATATCAGTCAAAGTTCGAAAGTTTTGAATAAAATTGGTTTTTTTCCGAATTTCTTCAATATCTCTGTGTCCTGATAGCCCTAAGAAGAGATATAACTTTTATCATGATGTATCGAATCACTGAACTGAAAAAGTAAATACTTATATCAGGCAAATTTCGAAATTTTTGAGAAAAATTTTTTTTGCGAATTTCTCCAAACTCTCTGTGTTCTGATAACCCCGAGAAGAGTTCTAACTTTTATCATAATGGATCGAATCTCTAAAGTGAGAGACGAAAGAGTTATACCAGTCAAAGTTCGAAAATTTTGAGGAAAACTTTTTGCGAATTTCTCCAATATCTCTGTCTTCTGATAGCTCCGAGAAGAGTTCTAACTTTTATCATAATGGATCGAATCGCTAAAGTGAAAGACGAAAGTATTATATCAGTCAAAGTTCGAAATTCTTTAGTAAAATTGTTTTTTTTCCGAATTTCTTCAATATCTCTGTGTTCTGATAGCCCTAAGAAGAGATATAACTTTTATCATGATGTATCGAATCGCTGAACTGAAAAAGGGAAGACTTATATCCGGGAAATTTCGAAATTTTTGAGTAAAATTTTTTTTGCGAATTTCTCCAATATCTCTGTGTTCTGATAGCCAGGAGAAGAGTCCTAAATTTTATCATAATGGATCGAATCGCTAAAGTGAAAGACGTAAGTGTTATATCAGTCAAAGTTCGAAATATTTGATTAAAATTGGTTTTTTTCCGAATTTCTTCAATATCTCTGTGTCCTGATAGCCCTAAGAAGATGTATAACTTTTATCATGATGTATCGAATCGCTGAACTGAAAAAGGAAAGACTTATATCAGGCAAATTTCAAAATTTTTGAGAAAGATTTTTTTTGCGAATTTCTCCAATATCTCTGTGTTCTGATAGCCCCGAGAAGAGTTCTAACTTTTATCATAATGGATCGAATCTCTAAAGTGAGAGACGAAAGAGTTATATCAGTCAAAGTTCGAAAATTTTGAGGAAAATTTTTTTTGCGAATTTTTCTAATATCTCTGTCTTCTGATAGCTCCGAGAAGAGTTCTAACTTTTATCATAATGGATCGAATGGCTAAAGTGAAAGACGAAAGAATTATATCAGTCAAAGTTCGAAATTTTTTAGTAAAATTGTTTTTTTTCCGAATTTCTTCAATATCTCTGTGTTCTGATAGCCCTAAGAAGAGATGTAACTTTTATCATGATGTATCGAATCGCTGAACTGAAATATGAATGACTTATATCAGGTAAATTTCGAAATTTTTGAGTAAAATTTTTTTTGTTAATTTCTCCAATATCTGTGTGTTATGATAGCCCAGAGAAGAGTTCTAACTTTATCATAATGGATAGATTCGCTAAAGTGAAAGGCGAAAGAGTTATATAAGTCAAAGTTCGAAAATTTTGAGGAAAACTTTTTTTGCGAATTTCTCCACTATCTCTGTGTTCTGATAGCCCCGAGAAGAGTTCTAACTTTTATCATATTGGATCGAATCGCTAAAGTAAAAGACGAAAGATTTATATCAGTCAAAGCTCGAAATGTTTTAGTAAAATTGGTTTCTTTGCGTATTTTTCCAATATCTCTGTGTTCTGATAGCCCATAGAAGAGATCTAACTTTTATCATGATGTATCGAATCGCTGAACTGAAAAAGGGAAGACTTATATCAGGCAAATTTCGAAATTTTTGAATAAAATTTTTTTGCGAATTTCTCCAATATCTCTGTGTTTTGATAGCCAGGAGAAGAGTCCTAACTTTTATCATAATGGATCGAATCGCTAAAGTGAAAGACGTAAGTATTATATCAGTCAAATTTCGTAATTTTTGAATAAAATTGGTTTTTTTCCGAATTTCTTCAATATCTCTGTGTCCTGATAGCCCTAAGAAGAGATATAACTTTTATCATGATGTTTCGCATCAGTGAACTGAAAAAGGAAAGACTTATATCAGGCAAATTTCGAAATTTTTGAGAAAAATTTTTTTTGCGAATTTCTCCAATATCTCTGTGTTCTGATAGCCAGGAGAAGAGTCCTAACTTTTATCATAATGGATCGAATCGCTAAAGTGAAAGACGTAAGTGTTATATCAGTCAAAGTTCGAAATTTTTGATTAAAATTGGTTTTTTTCCGAATTTCTTCAATATCTCTGTGTCCTGATAGCCCTAAGAAGAGGTATAACTTTTATCATGATGTATCGAATCGCTGAACTGAAAAAGGAAAGACTTATATCAGGCAAATTTCAAAATTTTTGAGAAAGATTTTTTTTGCGAATTTCTCCAATATCTCTGTGTTCTGATAGCCCCGAGAAGAGTTCTAACTTTTATCATAATGGATCGAATCTCTAAAGTGAGAGACGAAAGAGTTATATCAGTCAAAGTTCGAAAATTTTGAGGAAAATTTTTTTTGCGAATTTTTCTAATATCTCTGTCTTCTGATAGCTCCGAGAAGAGTTCTAACTTTTATCATAATGAATCGAATGTCTAAAGTGAAAGACGAAAGAATTATATCAGTCAAAGTTCGAAATTTTTTAGTAAAATTGTTTTTTTTCCGAATTTCTTCAATATCTCTGTGTTCTGATAGCCCTAAGAAGAGATGTAACTTTTATCATGATGTATCGAATCGCTGAACTGAAATATGAATGACTTATATCAGGTAAATTTCGAAATTTTTGAGTAAAATTTTTTTTGTTAATATCTCCAATATCTGTGTGTTATGATAGCCCAGAGAAGAGTTCTAACTTTATCATAATGGATAGATTCGCTAAAGTGAAAGGCGAAAGAGTTATATAAGTCAAAGTTCGAAAATTTTGAGGAAAACTTTTTTTGCGAATTTCTCCAATATCTCTGTGTTCTGATAGCCCCGAGAAGAGTTCTAACTTTTATCATATTGGATCGAATCGCTAAAGTAAAAGACGAAAGATTTATATCAGTCAAAGCTCGAAATGTTTTAGTAAAATTGGTTTCTTTGCGTATTTTTCCAATATCTCTGTGTTCTGATAGCCCATAGAAGAGATCTAACTTTTATCGTGATGTATCGAATCGCTGAACTGAAAAAGGGAAGACTTATATCAGGCAAATTTCGAAATTTTTGAATAAAATTTTTTTGCGAATTTCTCCAATATCTCTGTGTATTGATAGCCAGGAGAAGAGTCCTAACTTTTATCATAATGGATCGAATCGCTAAAGTGAAAGACGTAAGTATTATATCAGTCAAATTTCGAAATTTTTGAATAAAATTGGTTTTTTTCCGAATTTCTTCAATATCTCTGTGTCCTGATAGCCCTAAGAAGAGATATAACTTTTATCATGATGTTTCGCATCAGTGAACTGAAAAAGGAAAGACTTATATCAGGCAAATTTCGAAATTTTTGAGAAAAATTTTTTTTGCGAATTTCTCCAATATCTCTGTGTTCTGATAGCCAGGAGAAGAGTCCTAACTTTTATCATAATGGATCGAATCGCTAAAGTGAAAGACGTAAGTATTATATCAGTCAAAGTTCGAAATTTTTGAATAAAATAGGTTTTTTTCCGAATTTCTTCAATATCTCTGTGTCCTGATAGCCTTAAGAAGAGATATAACTTTTATCATGTACCGAATCACTGATCTGAAAAAGGAAAGCCTTATATCAGGCAAATTTCGAAATTTTTGAGAAAAATTTTTTTTGCGAATTTCTCCAATATCTCTGTGTTCTGATAACCCCGAGAAGAGTTCTAACTTTTATCATAATGTATCGAATCTCCAAAGTGAGAGACGAAAGAGTTATATCAGTCAAAGTTCGAAAATTTTGAGGAAAACTTTTTTTGCGAATTTCTCCAATATCTCTGTCTTCTGATAGCTCCGAGAAGAGTTCTAACTTTTATCATAATGGATCGAATCGCTAAAGTGAAAGACGTAAGTGTTATATCAGTCAAATTTCGAAATTTTTGAATAAAATTGGTTTTTTTCCGAATTTCTTCAATATCTCTTTGTCCTGATAGCCCTAAGAAGAGATATAACTTTTATCATGATGTTTCGCATCACTGAACTGAAAAAGGAAAGACTTATATCAGGCAAATTTCGAAATTTTTGAGAAAAATTTTTTTGCGAATTTCTCCAATATCTCTGTATTCTGATAGCCAGGAGAAGAGTCCTAACTTTTATCATAATGGATCGAATCGCTAAAGTGAAAGACGTAAGTATTATATCAGTCAAAGTTCGAAATTCTATAGTAAAATTGTTTTTTTTCCGAATTTCTTCAATATCTCTGTGTTCTGATAGCCCTAAGAAGAGATATAACTTTTATCATGATGTATCGAATCGCTGAACTGAAAAAGGGAAGACTTATATCAGGCAAATTTCGAAATTTTTGAGAAAAATTTTTTTTGCGAATTTCTCCAATATATCTGTGTTCTGATAACCCCGAGAAGAGTTCTAACTTTTATCATAATGGATCGAATCTCCAAAGTGAGAGACGAAAGAGTTATATCAGTCAAAGTTCGAAAATTTTGAGGAAAACTTTTTTTGCGAATTTCTCCAATATCTCTGTCTTCTGATAGCTCCGAGAAGAGTTCTAACTTTTATCATAATGGATCGAATCGCTAAAGTGAAAGACGAAAGAATTATATCAGTCAAAGTTCGAAATTCTTTAGTAAAATTGTTTTTTTTCCGAATTTCTTCAATATCTCTGTGTTCTGATAGCCTTAAGAAGAGATATAACTTTTATCATGTTGTACCGAATCACTGATCTGAAAAAGGAAAGCCTTATATCAGGCAAATTTCGAAATTTTTGAGAAAAATTTTTTTTGCGAATTTCTCCAATCTCTCTGTGTTCTGATAACCCCGAGAAGAGTTCTAACTTTTATTATAATGGATCGAATCTCCAAAGTGAGAGACGAAAGAGTTATATCAGTCAAAGTTCGAAAATTTTGAGGAAAACTTTTTTTGCGAATTTCTCCAATATCTCTGTCTTCTGATAGCTCCGAGAAGAGTTCTAACTTTTATCATAATGGATCGAATCGCTAAAGTGAAAGACGAAAGAGTTATATCAGTCAAAGTTCGAAATTTTTTAGTAAAATTGTTTTTTTTCCAAATTTCTTCAATATATCTGTGTTCTGATAGCCCTAAGAAGAGATGTAACTTTTACCATGATGTATCGAATCGCTGAACTGAAAAAGGAAAGACTTATATCAGGCAAATTTCGAAATTTTTAGAAAAATTTTTTTTGCGAATTTCTCCAATATCTCTGTGTTCTGATAGCCAGGAGAAGAGTCCTAACTTTTATCATAATGGATCGAATCGCTAAAGTGAAAGACGTAAGTATTATATCAGTCAAAGTATGAAATTTTTGAATAAAATAGGTTTTTTTCCGAATTTCTTCAATATCTCTGTGTCCTGATAGCCTTAAGAAGAGATATAACTTTTATCATGATGTATCGAATCGCTGAACTGAAAAAGGGAAGACTTATATCAGGCAAATTTCGAAATTGTTAGTAAAATTTTTTTTGCGAATTTCTCCAATATCTCTGTGTTTTGATAGCCAGGAGAAGAGTCCTAACTTTTATCATAATGGATCGAATCGCTAAAGTGAAAGACGTAAGTGTTATATCAGTCAAATTTCGAAATTTTTGAATAAAATTGGTTTTTTTCCGAATTTCTTCAATATCTCTGTGTCCTGATAGCCCTAAGAAGAGATATAACTTTTATCATGATGTTTCGCATCACTGAACTGAAAAAGGAAAGACTTATATCAGGCAAATTTCGAAATATTTGAGAAAATTTTTTTTTGCGAATTTCTCCAATATCTCTGTGTTCTGACAGCCAGGAAAAGAGTCCTAACTTTTATCATAATGGATCGAATCGCTAAAGTGAAAGACGTAAGTATTATATCAGTCAAAGTTCGAAATTTTTGAATAAAATAGGTTTTTTTCCGAATTTCTTCAATATCTCTGTGTCCTGATAGCCTTAAGAAGAGATATAACTTTTATCATGATGTACCGAATCACTGATCTGAAAAAGGAAAGCCTTATATCAGGCAAATTTCGAAATTTTTGAGAAAAATTTTTTTTGCGAATTTCTCCAATCTCTCTGTGTTCTGATAACCCCGAGAAGAGTTCTAACTTTTATTATAATGGATCGAGTCTCCAAAGTGAGAGACGAAAGAGTTATATCAGTCAAAGTTCGAAAATTTTGAGGAAAACTTTTTTTGCGAATTTCTCCAATATCTCTGTCTTCTGATAGCTCCGAGAAGAGTTCTAACTTTTATCATAATGGATCGAATCGCTAAAGTGAAAGACGAAAGAATTATATCAGTCAAAGTTCGAAATTTTTTAGTAAAATTGTTTTTTTTCCAAATTTCTTCAATATCTCTGTGTTCTGATAGCCCTAAGAAGAGATGTAACTTTTACCATGATGTATCGAATCGCTGAACTGAAAAAGGGAAGACTTATATCAGGCAAATTTCGAAATTTTTGAGTAAAATTTTTTTTGCGAATTTCTCCAATATCTCTGTGTTCTGATAGCCAGGAGAAGAGTCCTAACTTTTATCATAATGGATCGAATCGCTAAAGTGAAAGACGTAAGTGTTATATCAGTCAAATTTCGAAATTTTTGAATAAAATTGGTTTTTTTCCGAATTTCTTCAATATCTCTGTGTCCTGATAGCCCTAAGAAGAGATATAACTTTTATCATGATGTATCGCATCACTGAACTGAAAAAGGAAAGACTTATATCAGGCAAATTTCGAAATTTTTGAGAAAAATTTTTTTTGCGAATTTCTCCAATATCTCTGTGTTCTGATAGCCAGGAGAAGAGTCCTAACTTTTATCATAATGGATTGAATCGCTAAAGTGAAAGACGTAAGTATTATATCAGTCAAAGTATGAAATTTTTGAATAAAATAGGTTTTTTTCCGAATTTCTTCAATATCTCTGTGTCCTGATAGCCTTAAGAAGAGATATAACTTTTATCATGATGTATCGAATCGCTGAACTGAAAAAGGAAAGACTTATATCAGGCAAATTTCAAAATTTTTGAGAAAGATTTTTTTTGCAAATTTCTCCAATATCTCTGTGTTCTGATAGCCCCGAGAAGAGTTCTAACTTTTATCATAATGGATCGAATCTCTAAAGTGAGAGACGAAAGAGTTATATCAGTCAAAGTTCGAAAATTTTGAGGAAAATTTTTTTTGCGAATTTCTCCAAATCTCTGTCTTCTGATAGCTCCGAGAAGAGTTCTAACATTTATCATAATGGATCGAATCGCTAAAGTGAAAGACGAAAGAATTATATCAGTCAAAGTTCGAAATTTCTTAGTAAAATTGTTTTTTTTCCGAATTTCTTCAATATCTCTGTGTTCTGATAGCCCTAAGAAGAGATATAACTTTTATCATGATGTATCGAATCGCTGAACTGAAAAAGGGAAGACTTATATCCGGGAAATTTCGAAATTTTTGAGTAAAATTTTTTTTGCGAATTTCTCCAATATCTCTGTGTTCTGATAGCCAGGAGAAGAGTCCTAAATTTTATCATAATGGTTCGAATCGCTAAAGTGAAAGACGTAAGTGTTATATCAGTCAAAGTTCGAAATTTTTGAATAAAATTGGTTTTTTTCCGAATTTCTTCAATATCTCTGTGTCCTGATAGCCCTAAGAAAAGATATAACTTTTATCATGATGTATCGAATCACTGAACTGAAAAAGGAAAGACTTATATCAGGCAAATTTCGAAATTTTTGAGAAAAATTTTTTTTGCGAATTTCTCAAATCTCTCTGAGTTCTGATAGCCCCGAGAAGAGTTCTAACTTTTATCATAATGGATCGAATCTCTAAAGTGAGAGTCGAAAGAGTTATATCAGTCAAAGTTCGAAAATTTTGAGGAAAATTTTTTTTGCGAATTTCTCCAAATCTCTGTCTTCTGATAGCTCCGAGAAGAGTTCTAACATTTATCATAATGGATCGAATCGCTAAAGTGAAAGACGAAAGAATTATATCAGTCAAAGTTCGAAATTTCTTAGTAAAATTGTTTTTTTTCCGAATTTCTTCAATATCTCTGTGTTCTGATAGCCCTAAGAAGAGATATAACTTTTATCATGATGTATCGAATCGCTGAACTGAAAAAGGGAAGACTTATATCCGGGAAATTTCGAAATTTTTGAGTAAAATTTTTTTTGCGAATTTTTCCAATATCTGTGTGTTATGATAGCCCAGAGAAGAGTTCTAACTTTATCATAATGGATAAATTCGCTAAAGTGAAAGTCGAAAGAGTTATATAAGTCAAAGTTCGAAAATTTTGAGGAAAACTTTTTTTGCGAATTTCTCCAATATCTCTGTGTTCTGATAGCCCCGAGAAGAGTTCTAACTTTTATCATATTGGATCGAATCGCTAAAGTAAAAGACGAAAGATTTATATCAGTCAAAGTTCGAAATGTTTTAGTAAAATTGGTTTCTTTGCGTATTTTTCCAATATCTCTGTGTTCTGATAGCCCATAGAAGAGATCTAACTTTTATCATGATGTATCGAATCGCTGAACTGAAAAAGGGAAGACTTATATCAGGCAAATATCGAAATTTTTGAATAAAATTTTTTTTGCGAATTTCTCCAATATCTCTGTGTTTTGATAGCCAGGAGAAGAGTCCTAACTTTTATCATAATGGATCGAATCGCTAAAGTGAAAGACGTAAGTGTTATATCAGTCAAATTTCGAAATTTTTGAATAAAATTGGTTTTTTTCCGAATTTCTTCAATATCTCTGTGTCCTGATAGCCCTAAGAAGAGATATAACTTTTATCATGATGTTTCGCATCACTGAACTGAAAAAGGAAAGACTTATATCAGGCAAATTTCGAAATTTTTGAGAAAAATTTTTTTTGCGAATTTCTCCAATATCTCTGTGTTCTGATAGCCAGGAGAAGAGTCCTAACTTTTATCATAATGGATCGAATCGCTAAAGTGAAAGACGTAAGTATTATATCAGTCAAAGTTCGAAATTTTTGAATAAAATAGGTTTTTTTCCGAATTTCTTCAATATCTCTGTGTTCTGATAGCCCTAAGAAGAGATATAACTTTTATCATGATGTATCGAATCGCTGAACTGAAAAAGGGAAGAATTATATCAGGCAAATTTCGAAATTTTTGATTAAAATTTTTTTTGTGAATTTCTCCAATATCTCTGTGTTCTGATAGCCAGGAGAAGAGTCCTAACTTTTATCATAATGGATCGAATCGCTAAAGTGAAAGACGTAAGTGTTATATCAGTCAAAGTCCGAAATTTTTGAATAAAATAGGTTTTTTTCCGAATTTCTTCAATATCTCTGTGTCCTGATAGCCTTAAGAAGAGATATAACATTTATCATGATGTATCGAATCACTGATCTGAAAAAGGAAAGACTTACATCAGGCAAATTTCGAAATTTTTGAGAAAAATTTTTTTTGCGAATTTCTCCAATCTCTCTGTTTTCTGATAGCACCGAGAAGAGTTCTAACTTTTATCATAATGGATCGAATCGCTAAAGTAAAAGACGTAAGTGTTATATCAGTCAAAGTACGAAATTCTTGAATAAAATTGGTTTTTTTCCGAATTCCTTCAATACCTCTGTGTCCTGACAGCCCTAAGAAGAGATATAACTTTTATCATGATGTATCGAATCGCTGAACTGAAATATGAAAGACTTATATCAGGCAAATTTCGAAATTGTTGAGTAAAATTTTTTTTGTTAATTTCTCCAAAATCTGTGTGTTATGATAGCCCCGAGAAGAGTTCTAACGCTTATCATAATGGATAGATTCGCTAAAGTGGAAGACGAAAGAGTTATATCAGTCAAAGTTCGAAAATTTTGAGGATAATTTTTTTTGCGAATTTCTCCAATATCTCTGTGTTCTGATAGCCCCGAGAAGAGTTCTAACTTTTATCATAATGGATCGAATCGCTAAAGTGAAAGACGAAAGTGTTATATCAGTCAAAGTTCGAAATTTTTGAGTAAAATTTTTTGTGTGAATTTTTCCAATATCTCTGTTTTCTGATAGCCCCGAGAAGAGTTCTAACTTTTATCATAATGGATCGAATCGCTAAAGTAAAATACGAAAGGGTTATATAAATAAAAGTTCGAAATGTTTTAGTAAAATTGGTTTTTTTGCGAATTTCTCCAATATCTCTGTGTTCTGATAGCCCACAGAAGATATATAACTTTTATCATAATGTATCGAATCGCTGAACTGAAAAAGGAAAGACTTATACCAGGCAAATTTCGAAATTTTTGAGAAAAATTTTTTTTGCGAATTTCTCCAGTATCTGTGTGTTCTGATAGCCCCGAGAAGAGTTCTAACTTTTATCATAATGGATCGAATCTCTAAAGTGAGAGACGAAAGGGTTATATCAGGCAAAGTTCGAAAATTTTGAGGAAAATTTTTTTTGCGAATTTCTCCAATATCTCTGTCTTCTGATAGCTCCGAGAAGAGTTCTAACTTTTATCATAATGGATCGAATCGCTAAAGTGAAAGACGAAAGTGTTATATCCGTCAAAGATCGAAATCTTTTAGTAAAATTTTTTGTGTTAATTTTTCCAATATCTCTGATTTCTGATAGCCCCGAGAAGAGTTCTAACTTTTATCATAATGGATCGAATTGCTAAAGTAAAAGACGAAAGATTTATATCAGTCAAAGTTCGAAATGTTTTAGTAAAATTGGTTTTTTTCCAAATTTCTTCAATATCTCTGTGTCCTGATAACCCTAAGAAGAGAAATATCTTTTATCATGATGTATCGAATCGCTGAACTGAAAAAGGAAAGACTTATATTAGGCAAATTTCGAAATTTTTGAGTAAAATTTTTTTTGCGAATTTCTCCAATATCTCTGTGTTCTGATAGCCAGGAGAAGAGTTCTAACTTTTATCATAATGGATCGAATCGCTAAAGTGAAAGACGTAAGTGTTATATCAGTCAAAGTTCGATATTTTTGAATAAAATTGGTTTTTTTCCGAATTTCTTCAATATCGCTGTGTCCTGATAGCCCTAAGAAGAGATATAACTTTTATCATGATGTATCGAATCGCTGAACTGAAAAAGGAAAGACTTATATCAGGCAAATTTCGAAATTTTTGAGAAAAATTTTTTTTGCGAATTTCTCCAATATCTCTGTGTTCTGATAGCCCCGAGAAGAGTTATAACTTTTATCATAATGGATCTAATCGCTGAACTGAAATAGGAAATACTTATATCAGGCAAATTTCGAAATTTTTTAGTAAAATTTTTTTTGCTAATTTCTCCAATATCTCTGTGTTCTGATAGCCTCCAGAAGAGTTCTAACTTTTATCATGATGTATCGAATCGCTAAAGTGATAATCGAAAGACTTATATCAGTCAAAGTTCGAAATTTTGAGTAAAATTTTTTTTGTGCATTTCTTTTTTCGAAAATTCAAAGGCTTATATCAGAAAAAGTTCGAAATTCTTGAGTAAAACTTTTTTTGCCAGTTTCTCCAACATTTCTGTGTTCTGATAGCCCCCAGAAGAGTTCTAACTTTTATCACGACTGATCGAATCGCTAATGTGAAAAACGAAAGTCTTATATCAGTCAAAGTTCGAAATTTTTGAGTAAAATTTTTTTTGCCAGTTTCTCCAATATTTCTGTGTTCTGATAGCCCCCAGAAGAATTCTGACTTTTGTCATGATGGATCGAATCGCTAAAGTGAAAAACGAAACAGTTATATCAGTCAAAGTTCGAAAATTTTGAGGAAAATTGTTTTAGCCAATTTCTCCAATATCTCTGTGTTCTGATAGCCCACAGAAGAGATATAACTTTTATCATGATGTATCGAATCGCTGAACTGAAATAGGAAATACTTATATCAGGCAAATTTCGAAATTTTTGAGTAAAATTTTTTTTGCTCATTTCTCCAATATCTGCGTGTTCTGATAGTCCCGAGAAGTGTTCTAACTTTTATCATAATGGATAGAATCGCTAATGTGAAAGACGAAAGAGTTATATCAGTCAAAGTCCAAAACTTTTTAGTAAAATTGGTTTTTTTGCGAATTTCTCCAATATCTCTGTGTTCTGATAGCCCGGAGAAGAGTTCTAACTTTTATCATAATGGATCGAATCGCTAAAGTGAAAGACAAAAGAGTTATATGAGTCAAAGTTCGAAAATTTTGAGGAAAATTTTTTTTGCGAATTTCTCCAATATCTCTGTCTTCTGATAGCTCCGAGAAGAGTTCTAACTTTTATAATGATGAATCGAATCGCTAAAGTGAAAAACGAAAGACTTATATCAGTTAAAGTTCGAAATTTTTAAGTAATATTTTTTTTGCGATTTTCTCCAATATCTCTGTGTTCTGATAGCCCCCAGAAGAGTTCTAACTTTTATCATGATGGATCGAATAGTTAAAGTGAAAAACGAAAGACTTATATCAGTCAAAGTTCATAATATTTGAGTAAAATTTTTTTGCGAATTTCTCCAATATCTCTGTGTTCTGATAGCCTCCAGAAGAGTTCTAACTTTTATCATGATGTATCGAATCGCTAAAGTGAAAATCGAAAGACTTATATCAGTCAAAGTTCGAAATTTTGAGTAAAATTTTTTTTGTGCATTTCTCTTTTCGAAAATTGAAAGGCTTATATCAGAAAAAGTTCGAAATTCTTGAGTAAAACTTTTTTTGCCAGTTTCTCCAATATTTCTGTGTTCTGATAGCCCCCAGAAGAGTTCTAACTTTTATCACGACTGATCGAATCGCTAAAGTGAAAAACGAAAGTCTTATATCAGTCAAAGTTCGAAATTTTTGAGTAAAATTTTTTTTGCCAGTTTCTCCAATATTTCTGTGTTCTGATAGCCCCCAGAGGAATTCTAACTTTTATCATAATGGATCGAATCGCTAAAGTGAAAAAAGAAAGACTTATATCAGTCAAAGTTCGGATTTTGAGTAAAATTTTTTTTGTGAATTTCTCTTTTCGAAAATCGAAAGACTTATATCAGTCAAAGTTCGAAATTTTGAGTAAAATTTTTTTTACCAGTTTTTCCAATATTTCTGTGTTCTGATAGCCCCCTGAAGAATTCTGACTTTTGTCATGATGGATCGAATCGCTAAAGTGAAAAACGAAACAGTTATATCAGTCAAAATTTGAAATTTTTGAGTAAAATTTTTTTTGCGATTTTCTCCAATATTTCTGTGTTCTGATAGCCCCCAGAAGATTTCTAACTTTTATCATGATGGATCGTATCGCTAAAATGAAAGACGAAAGACATATCAGTCAAAGTTCGAAATTTTTAAGTAAAATTTTTTTGCTAATTTCTCCAATATCTCTGTGTTCTGATAGCCTCCAGAATAGTTCTAACTTTTATCATGATGGATCGAATCGCTAAAGTAAAAAACAAAAGGTTTACATCAGTCTAAGTTCGAAATTTTGAGTAAAATTTTTTTTGTCAATTTCTTCAATATTTTTGGGTTCTGATAGCCCACCGAAAAGTTCTAACTTTTATCATAATGGCTCTGTTTGGTTTAAGTGTTTGTAGATGGCGATGATAAGTAGTTCTTTGTTAGTTCGTGAGACCTTCTAGCGTACTGTTGTATCTCTATGCACTGTGTGTACTGTCGTTCTTCATCTTCTTTGTCTAATTGTAAGCGTGATAAATAAAAATTTTATACGGTCAAGTGCATAGCATGTAATATTCTTTTAATTACTAAGTTGAAATATTTTTACTTTAGTTTGCGAGAAATGTATTACTTGTATTGTTGTTGCAGGCGCTAGGCCATTGAGTGTACATTGAGTATAATTTTAATAAAAGTTCTAGTTGCATTTCTATCTCAATTGGTCCGATTCAACATTCCCTGATTTTTGCATGGTTCCCTGCACATCAATTGTATCTCACAATAACGACATATGGCGATGATTGCGATGATGGTGTGGGATTGTGAGAATTGATATCTGCTCCCAGACGTATCCACGTACGTCGTATGCGTGCGGTAGGTCGTTCGTGGTAATGAGAAACACAGCTTGGATACAAGAGATGATTTATTCAAGTCGAGTACGACTGATCAGTTCGGGCGCCGAGAACGAAGTGAATCGCAACGTGCTGCTCGCAGGCAGCCAACTTCGTATCGTATGCTTGCTTGTCACTGCAGCGCTAGAGGAAAGCAGTGGTGCCAGTCCCCACATACTCCCCCCCGAGTGACAATGAGTACATTGGCATGATATTACAAAGCAAACGTGACCTTTTTACGCGTGTAGGTTTTTAATCCTGGGCGTTCGCAGCTGGGCGTGACGTGCGCTTGACCGCTGTTTAACATGAGATCGTCGCGTATAAAGTATGCTGGTTTTATATTTTCTACAGATATGCTGCGTTTAATGCCGTTGACGTCGATGTCGAAAACACGGTCGGACACTCGTTCGATGACTCGATGGGGACCAGTGTAAGGACGTTTGAGAGATTTTCTGGTGCCCCCTACGCGAAGAAATACGTGAGAACAAGAGTGTAAGTCTTTAAAATAAAATGCGCGTTTTTTGTGCTTGTGTTCTATAGGTGCTGGCTTAATCTTACGCATGACCTCCCTGAATTCCTCGACGAACGCATGAGGATTCGGGGTGAGGTCGTCTGGAATTACAAATTCGCCTGGAATGCGCAGGGTTGTTCCATAGACGAATTCCGCGGGTGATGCGCCGGTATCGAGACGGACGTGGTTGCGTAAACCTAATGGTACTGTTGAGATTACTTGTGTCCATTCTTTGTCGGCGTGACACATTATTGCGGCTTTAAAGCTCCTATGCCAGCGTTCGACCATGCCGTTCGCGGCGGGATGATACGCTGTTGTACGGATGCGCTGGCAGCCGATAAGCTGAAGAAGCGCTGTAAAGAGCTGAGATTCAAATTGACTGCCCTGGTCAATCGTTAATGTTTTGGGTGCACCGTAATTAGCGATTCAGTGATCGTAAAATGCTCGCACAACTGTGGCGGCTTCAATATTTTTAAGCGGAATTGCAACTGGCCAACGCGAAAATCGATCTATTAAAGTTAGACAGTATTTAAAACCGTTCGATTCGGGCAAGGGCCCTATTATGTCTAGATGTACGTGCTCGAATCGGCCATCCGGCGCTACAAATTTTTCCGGAATAGTTTGAACGTGTCTCGAAATTTTTGATTGTTGGCAGTCGATGCAATTTTTGCACCATTTTGCGATGTCGCGATGCATGTTAGGCCACACATAGCGCTGGCGTATAACGCGATCCGTGACTTTAGGACCTGAGTGCGCTGAGTCGTGAAACATGTGGAAAACGCGATTGCGTAATGATGCTGGAATGTAAGGCCGGATGGCTTCTCCGGTCATTTCGCAGTACAACGTAGTGTGTGCGGGACCCCACTGAATTTTTTTTAAGGCGAGTGGATAGTCCGGAGTGTCGCGGATCGATCGCAATTGGTCGTCGCGTTCTTGTTGCTCGGCGAGCTCGTTTAACTCGATTTCTACGGGCAAACGAATCGTTTCGACGCGGGAAAGCGAATCGGCGACCACGTTGTCGTTACCGGAAAGGTATTCGATGCATGTGGTGAACTGCGAAATGTAAGACAGTTGCCTCTGTTGACGCGGTGAAGCTTTTTCGGAACGCTGCAGAAACGCGTAGATAAGAGGTTTATGATCTGTTATGACTTTAAAGTCACGACCTTCTAAGAGGTGCCGAAAATATTTGATCGCTTCGAAAATAGCTGTAAGCTCGCGATCATACGCACTGTATTTGAGTTGCGCTGGAGAGAATTTGCGTGAGAAAAACGAGAGTGGTTTCCAAGCGTTGTCGAGCTGTTGCTCGACAACGGCTCCCATGGCAAAATCGGAAGCGTCGCTGATTAAACGCGTTGGTGCAGCGTCCGCCGGGTGTGAAAGTATCACTGCGTTGGCCAGGCTTGTTTTGCATTTTACGAATGCTTCTTTAGCATCGGTCGTCCACTCAATTTTTCTTTTGTCATTCTTGCGAGAATCGCGGAGATATTCGTTAAGCGGAGCTTGGTCGCTGGCGGCGTTGGGCAGAAGTCGGTGGTAAAAATTAATGAGACCGAGAAAGCGACGCAACTCTACAATCGTCCGCGGTTTGGGAAAGTCGAGAACGACTTGAACTTTAGAGGGAGACGGTTTACATCCCTCGTTGTTTATAATGAAGCCGAGAAATTCGATTTCATGTTTGCCGAACTCGCATTTCTCGACGTTGAGTCGAAGATTGTATTCTTTCAAACGCTGCATAACAATGCGCAGGTGTTTTTCATGCTCTTCGAGGGAGGAGGACGCTATTAGAATGTCGTCAATGAATGCGAAGACGAATTCCAGATTGCCGAGCGCACGGAAGATATGGCGTTGGAACGTCTGACTGGCATTTCTAAGGCCGTAGGTCATGTATTTGAATTCAAAAAGCCCGAACGGCGTGATGACCGCCGTTTTAGGAATATCCTCCGGCGCGACCGGAATCTGGTTGTACGCCTGGTGAAGGTCAAGTTTAGAGAACACGGTTCTACCCTGTAGGTTGGAGGAGCAATCGTGCAAATGCGGCACGGGAAACCTATCTGGCACGGTTACCGCGTTGAGGCGTCTATAGTCCCCGCAGATTCTCCACGTTCCGTCTTTTTTTTTTATCATGTGAATGGGGCTTGCCCACGGGCTGTCAGACGGTCTACAGATTCCGCGTTCTGTTAATTTTTGAAAGTCAGCTTTTGCTGCTTTTAATTTATCCGAGCTTAATCTGCGTGGACGTTCGGCTACCGGCTGGCCTTTTGTTAGGATATGATGTTGCACGTCGCAGTTAATAGCCGTATGCGATTGCTCGAGGCCGGTAACTTCTGGAAAGTCCGCTAAGATGCGCGCGAATTTGGTGCCTGGACAGACTGTACCGATTGCTACTGACGGTGTTACCTTCACGATGCCTGCGGTGAACACGTGATTTTGTGAATCGATGAGTTTACGACCTTTGAGGTCGGGCAGAAGGCCGTAGTGCTTAATCAGGTCGGCCCCTATAATAGGGTACGGTACCGATGCTACACAAAAGTTCCACGTGAGTGGAGCCCGAGATGCAGAGTGCGAAACGACTCTCCGTATGTGTTTATTTGTGTGTTGTTTGCCGCGTACAACTTGAAGTCGTTGGGTATCTTATTAGAGGCGTTAGTCACCGGAAGTAATGAAATTTCTGTCAATTAAAAATAGTTCTCCCGTGACGCGATCACGAATATGGAGGCGTACTGACGAGGGATCTGTTAAGTTTGCCTCCGAAATAACAGACCCGTTTATTCCCCCTTACTGTCTGAATCGGACTTGTTTTTGGGCCATGAACACGGAAGTTTTTCGGTTCCCTTGCACGATCGCGCCTGGTCCCCGAACGTACGATGCGGCCAACAGACCCTGGAATTTCTACTGCTGGATCGTTTGCGATTTTTGTTCGGTCTTTCTTTGCTTCGCGATCTGCTCGATCGTTTAAGTTGCGCGGTGAGGGCTGCGAGATCGGCGGAGAGACGGTCGACCTTGTTTTCCAAGTCCGACGATCGCGGTTCCTTGGTGGACGCGGCCGCGCATTGTACGGACTCGCTTGACGTTTCAGCAATTTTGTCTGCCATTTTCGCTAATTTGTCAAGCTCCGCGCAGTCCGAGATGGCAAGGATTCCCCGTACGTAAGGAGTGAGATGTTCTAAAAAAATTGTTTTAATAACGGTGTCGTCGCAACGTTTGTCCGCGTTGAGATTACGTAACCTTCCTAAAATTTGCGAGGGCTTTCCAGAAGTTAGCACCTGACCCTTAATTAATTGGCGCAGCTGAGTTTCGGCCGATGCCGAGAAACTCTCGATAATGCGCTGTTTGAGCTTAGTGTAGGGCTCGTTTGCGTCTGGTTCTGATATGAGGTCTCTACATGCCACGATCGCTTCGGCGTCTAACGACATTATCACATGATGGGCTTTCGTTTTTTGATCCGTGATACGCGCCGTTTCGAAGGTTGCCTCAACTTGGATAAACCAGATAACCGGATCTTTGATTAGAAACGGTGGGATTTTAGGGATTCTATACGAGTCGATTCGCGAAACGCCCGCACCCGATAGGCCTTGCATCTGCTGAACCGTGTTTTGCATCTGCCGTAATTGCTCCTGCAATTCTTCTACTGTGGGGGGAGGCATTGTTATAAAAACGCGTTACGCTATTTATACTCTGCGGCGCTTGCTGAGACAAAAACGAGTTGAACGCGTTGCGTTGTTTGAACTGCGTGGTGCGCGATGTGTTTCACTGTTGCGATGCGTGCACAAACTCGCGCGATTGTTTCCAAAATGGCGTCCGCTATTATGCGTACTGGCGCGAGAATGCTGGATTACAAATGGCGGTAGATGCGCGACGCGCTTGGCAAAGAACGAAGGGCTTACAAACGGTTGATGCGTGTTACAAATGGTACCTCAAACACAGATTTGATTAAGGTGGTCTCTGCTGTTGCTGACTGCGATGCCTTGGCTGTGCTGCAGGCGAAACTGCGAATCTACGTGATGCCTAGTAGCTGATGTTCCGGCTGAGCTTTAGGCGAAGCTGCGAAGTTGCATGACGTCTCGTAGCTGATGTCCCGGGCTAGCTGGTTGCTGCCTTTGCTGCCGTGCTGCGTTGTATCTCTCGCGCTCTTTACGGCGACGCCCTGAGTGCGTGGGGCCCTTTGGCGACGATGAAGCCGGTCGTATGTGTCCGGTGTGAAGATACCTTGTCGCGCTCGTATTTTGGGCGATGGTGCTTTCTTTGACTTGCACCCTTGACAATGCTAAACTGTCGGCTTTTCCCGATGCGTCTTAGTTCGAAGGCAATGGCTGTTGTGGCTGCGCTTCGCACTACGTGTGTATTCTTTTAGATTACTCACACGTGGTTGTGCGTTGATCGGCCGAGGGCCAAAATTCTGCTGTTTCTCAGATCGAGAGCACGAGGGTCACCAATGTGGGATTGTGAGAGTTGATATCTGCTCCCAGACGTATCCACGTACGTCGTATGCGTGCGGTAGGTCGTTCGTGGTAATGAGAAACACAGCTTGGATACAAGAGATGATTTATTCAAGTCGAGTACGACTGATCAGTTCGGGCGCCGAGAACGAAGTGAATCGCAACGTGCTGCTCGCAGGCAGCCAACTTCGTATCGTATGCTTGCTTGTCACTGCAGCGCTAGAGGAAAGCAGTGGTGCCAGTCCCCACAATGCTGATGATGGCGATGATGGAGATGATGGCGATTATGGCGATGATGGCGATGATGGCGATGATGGCGATGATCTCGATGATGATGGCGATGATAGCAATGATGATGACGATGATGGCGATGATAACGATGATGGCGATGATGGCGATGATGGCGACGATGGCGATGATGGCGATGATGGCGATGATGATGGCGATGATGGCGATGATGGCGATAATGGTGATGATGGCGATGATGATGGCGATGATGGCGATGATGACGATGATAGCGATGATGGCGATAATGGCGACAATGGCGATGATGGCGATGATGGCGATGATGGCGACCCAGAAAACATTTTGCGGGTAAACGTCCAGCAAATCACGCGCAAAAGGAATTCCTACAACGCAAGCAAAACCTTATCCAACTGCGTCGTCATAGCGCTAGCAAAACACTGGCACACTTTGTACGCAATTTCAATAAGCGATATGCACGCAAAATGCTAGCACACTTTGCGCGCAATCTCAATAAACGATATGCACGCAAAACGCTAGCACACTTTGCGCGCGATCTCAATAAGCTATATTCTGCTGAAAATGTGCTATTAAAACCGATTTAAAAAAAGTTAATCTGAATCGATCGGGATTCCTGCACCAAAAATACGGTATTAAGACCGATTGAAAAATAGGATCCAAACCCAGATAGATTTATTAAAACAGAATACATTAATGTAAACGTAATAAATGTTTAGTTTACAAAAAAAAATATTTTTTGAATTCTTTTCGTTAAAAAAAATTTAAAAAAAGATAAAATTTGAATTAAATATTTAATTTATGTACAAGATTAAATAACAATACAAATTGTTATTTACATGTAAAAATATAAAATTTTATGTGGAACAGCGTTTCACATACACGCCATGTTTGAAAAGAATGAGAGCTGATATTCGTCTCAAGGTTACAAAAAGCAGCTCCTAAGAGTGTCATTAAAGTATGAGCTGACAAGTTGGCGACGGTGGCGCCTAGATATAACGCCTGTGGCCGCACTCAACTCACGAGAAAATCTCCTGCGACGTGGCCGCCTAGCGGTGGCGTTAGCACTCACTTGTTAAACTCATTTCAATCTGAAATTACAGAATTTCAACTTGCTGGCAAAACTCACGCAAATCGCGTACACAGTTTACATGCATAAGACGCGCAAACTTTGCGCGCAAAAAATGTTATCTGGGGAGCAAACGACTAGCAATATGTTAGCCATCTGCATGTAATTTGCCAGTACATGGGACAATACATGAGCTAGCCACTTGTAAGCAATATACACGATGTAACACGTTCTACGAACAAAACGCATGCAAATCTGTTACAAAGTTCGCATGCACATCGCGCGCAAAACTTGCCAGCAAAAAATGTTATCTGGGTTGCCATCATTGCCATTTTTTTGATAATATTTCCATCATTGCGTTCATTTCATTATGCGATTCTATTTCCATATTGCCATTCCATTGCCATCATTAACATCGAGAACATTGTCATAATTACCATCATTTCCACCATTGCCGTCATTGCCGTCAGGCTATATATATTGTCATTGTCATCATTTCCATTATTGCCATTCCATTAACATCATTGCATTCATTCCAATATTTCCATCCCATTGCCATCCCATTTCCATCATTTCCACAATTGCTATCGATTAATATCGAGAAGAATTTGATTAAAATCCGTTACTTTACTGATTAACACTTTAATACTTTATATCGTATATTATTATATAATTCTTTATTAATTTTTTTTTGTAAAGTTTTGATTAATCTTTACGTGATATTTCGTAAAAACTGTTGAAAGGTTGTATTAAAATCAGATCAATAATCTTCACGTTTGTAAGTTAGAGAATAAAAATAATACTCAAGTATCCATATATTTCATTGATTTTTATTACATTATTATTATTATTATTATTATTATTATTATTATTATTTATTGTGCCATATTAATCGCGCGTATTGTCATTTGTAAATCATGCGTATGCATGTATATGCCATTGTAACATAATAAAAAAAGAGTGGGCGCTTTCTAGTCTCTCTACGTCCCTGCGCAGAAAACGTCCGAAATCCTCTTTCTGAATTTTACGGCCTAAACGTAGCACGGAAAACGTGATGGGTCGAGAGGGGAGTGAAGAGGAGGGTATCCGTAGAGATAACATCGCCGCTTGCTCCATGTCTATCACCGCGATGCTTTCTCTCTCTAACTGAAGGCCTAAACAATTAAAGGACAATCACGTTAAAAGAGAAAGAGAGAAAGAGTGAGAGAGAGAGAGAGAGTTGCGTCAAGATTTAAAAAAATTAAAAAAGCTAATTTTTTTAAAAGCATAATTTGAAGACATTTAAATAATAAAGAATTATGTAAAAATAAAAAGATGGTATATTTATTTGTGGAAAGACATTTATTTCTTCTTCATCATATGATGCGATGTTAATTACAATTATTTTTTAAGTACTGCGTAAAATGAATGTTTCTTTATTAAAGAACCAAATTCTCTCTGTTACTATTAAACATCTTTTTTAAGTAAAAATATAATTGTGCAAAATATGGGCATAAACGTATTGATATGTATTAATATCAATGTTAATGTAAATAATTCAGACTATAATAAATAAAAAATTACGCGAAAGTAGACGTAATTAATCATTTGTGCACATTCTCGACCCCTGTTCTGGATGCAACATACGCGATACGCGTCAGATTTTATTTGCAGCAAAATGGATGTTAGCACGGACAACAACCTACATCCATTTCTCGAGAGACGGATGTGGGTTGTTGTCCGTGCTAACATCCACACTGTTTTTAACGGCGGGTTGCAAAATGGATGTGACACGTAGTTCCCATTCTGACCAGAATAGATGTGCGTCACTAGTGTACGGGAGTTTCGAAGCGTAAAGGGCCTCGCACATGAAATGCATAACATAACATAAGCACAACATAAAACCGACGGACCAATGAAAATGTTATGTAAATCAATATGGCGACTTTATGCTGAATGCTCATTGGCCCATCGGTCTTATGTTGTGCTTATGTTATGTTATGCATTTCATGTGCGAGGCCCTTTATAGGAAAAAGGCCGCCGTGGCCGCTCTCAGGTTCCTCTCTGCTAGCATCGTATACAGAAGGCCTAATTGACGACGAATTGCAACGAGCAGCAACGAGGGCGTGAGTGCCGCGAGTTTCCGCACTGAAACGATCACACACTCAACGGCGGACGCTTGCGCTGTGCCGTTTCCCTGTGAAAGTACGGTTCTTTCACTCGCCGAGTCTGTCGTGGTCTGCTGCAAACTTTTCCCTTCCTCACGAACGGCGTCGCACGTCTTCGTAAAGAGTGTCGTTCTCACATCTACGAACTGCTTCCGTTCCGTCAGATCATCGTTCGGCGAGGCGAATACCCGGAATACCAGTGATCTAGCCAGCAGCAGTCGCAGCACGCAGCAACGTAATCAAGTTTCTCGACCCGTCTCGACAACTTCATGAACCAATATGAGTGACTACTCAGCGGTCGCTCCGCCTCAGAACTTCAGCCAGAGCACCGCGTTCGCGGCGGCTCTTCAACGCGCCAAGCAGGTAAAATCGCGGCATCACGGTGTACATGACGATGACGACGACGACGATCGGCGCCGAGCGGCGTCTCCCGCGAGCGTTATGTCTTTCGTAGCGCGACTCGCGGTTGTTCCGACGCGGTCGTGAAGTATCTCTCGAATCGTTCCATCTTACGCGGCGCGGTGAACCAATTTGGGAAAATATCTGCGGTATGCAAGCCTCTCGCAAAAGCCAGCCTAATGCGCACTTGTAAATTTTTTAACGCAGCAGGAGCACAGAGATGGTTTATAATTTTGTTCAATTTTCTCACTTTATTCTATAGGAACAATCAGTTTGGCCTACTTCAATATAAATATTTGTACAGTATTTTAAATATTATATAAATATAATATTTGTGTAATACAATATTTTAGTAAAATATTTATAGTAACTTGTATAACAATTCTTTAAAAAGTAAAATATTTTCTTAAGTTTATATTTACGATTAATCCTTCCAGATTGCTGCAAAGATAAATCCAGGTGGTTCACAAAATAATCAAGATGCAAAATTAAAACGTCCTCTTGAAGACAGTTCAGGTATAATGTACATGGTTAAAACACATACATCAGTTTCTTTTCTATTTCATTAACAGGTGACAATTTACTTTTTCAATTACATTTTGTATTAACATTATGTTGCATTTTGTGTTTTTAGAACCAGAAGCAAAGAAAATGGCATCGTTAGTAGCAGATCCTTTGATAGGCATTCGTGGAGGACCCGCTGGCAATTCTCTTGGAGATTCAGGTGGTCAAGGATCTAGACCGCAAGTTTCTTCCAATTTAGGTGGTATATGCAATGAAGATATCAGAGTTCCTGATAAAATGGTTGGGTTAAGTAAGTAAAATTGTAGAAGAAATTGGCATTCTCTATATAAATATTCTGCAATACATTGCATTACAGCCTGCTGTAACAATTTAAGAACTCACTGCATTACAATATCCTCAGTTGATTATTTACTAATGTGTGCAAATAATGTAACCATATAAAATTGATAGTTTAAGTTATTGCCTTAACATTAATCTACAAAATGTATTGTGTTTAAGAATGTAAATATTGTTTTTGTTATATTAATTGGTTCTTATATACTTGTAATTAAGATACAATAGTAGGAGCATTAGATATATATAATTATATTTAAAATGTACAACTACAATTTAAGTAATAATAATATATTTGCAGTAATTGGCAGAGGTGGAGAACAGATAACAAGATTACAAAGCGAAACAGGATGTAAGATTCAAATGGCACCAGAAAGCGGTGGGCTGCCTGAGCGTGTTTGTACGCTAACTGGTTCACGAGAAGCTGTCAAGTAACTTGTTTTCCCTTCTTATTTCGTTAATTTTAACTATTTTGTATGCAATGCAATACTACGATTTTATGTTTTCACAGTGAATGATAAGAATTTATTTTTGTCAACCTTGAATGCAATCACTTTATCTTATTGAAATGGGATATAATTATCGATTCAAGTTCTGCATTTATAGACTGGGTTGCGAAAAATACTTCTCTGTCAAAATCAGTTATATAAATTAGCCAAGCAAATCTGCTATCCTCCTTAAATTTGTATAGGGACGTTTTTCACTTTCTAATTTATTTAAGTGCAAATGTTTTCACCACACTCCCATCTTGTCACTTCCCGATATAATTGAAAAATCATTTCACATCAATTACAATGTTATGATAATGTATAAATATTGCACCTTTATGATCCTATTTATTGGAAAATGTGATTGGGATACGATTGATTCTAATAATAGCTTGTATGTCAGTATATTTTATATATGTTACAATTTTCATCCTAACATGCATTTCACAAATGTAGGATATATGCTTTTGCATATTGAAATTATGAAATGTTTTACAGAATTATTTAGCTCCTGGATGCCAATAGCGGGTTCAAACTTGACTCTTTTTCTATAAGCTTCAGAATTTCTGGCCATTGAAAATTGATTAATGAGTTGACCTTTTGATTTAATAATTTTGTCTTTACTAATAGTTTTTTGCTTTTAATAGGGTATGGAGAGAGAGGGAGAAGGAAGGAAGGAGGATAGGATATGCATGGGGACGTGTTAATCACAACATGAAGAAAATTTTATTTATTTAAAACTCTGCTTATGATTAAACCTATATATGGCATTTTTATATCTATATATGGCATTTTGATACACAAAATCTTTGAAACCTTTTACTATACCTTTGGGAGATATCGATTATTAGAAAAGAGAAATATATTACAAATGTGATATATATATAATTTTGATCCGCAATAGATATTAGTGCATATTTATGTGTTGCAAACAAACTTTGTTGTTGTATATTGATTAAATCTTTTGACACATGTAAAACAGTTTAGTTGAAAAGATATTGTACATTTGTATTTTATGTGTTTCAGTCGAGCAAAGGAGCTTGTGTTATCAATAGTCAATCAAAGAAGCAGAAGTGAAGGAATCGGTGATATGAATATGAGTAGTGGTGGTGGTGGTGGTGGTGGTGGTAGTGGTGGAATGATGGGACATCCCGGATTTGTTGAGATAATGATTCCAGGTCCTAAAGTTGGTCTGATAATCGGCAAAGGAGGAGAAACCATAAAGCAACTGCAAGAGAAGTCTGGAGCTAAAATGGTTGTTATTCAGGAAGGGCCATCTCAAGAACAAGAAAAGCCTTTAAGGTGAGATAAGTAATCTTTTTCTAGATATAAGAATAATTATCCCTCTTAATCTCATCTCTCAAGGCCATATGGCATAATTATTTAAAGTTTATATTTGCCTTCTGTAGAATAACAGGAGATCCTCAAAAAGTTGAATACGCGAAACAATTAGTTTATGAATTAATAGCTGAAAAAGAAATGCAAATGTTTCATAGAGGAGGAAGAGGAGGAGGAGGAGGAGGAGGAGGTACTGATAGAACAGGAGGAAATTATTCCAATGATAGTGGTTTCAATCATGGTCCTGCAAATAGTGATGGAGTAGAGGTTAATTATCTTTATTATACCACAAGCGAATATAACTAAAAATGTTGATTAGTTTAAAATTTAAGTGTACAGAAAAAGAGAGAAATTTTTATCTTTAAAATTTATAAAATTATTTAACTTAGGTACTTGTTCCAAGAGCCGCAGTTGGTGTTGTTATTGGTAAAGGTGGAGATATGATAAAAAAGATACAAGCTGAAAGTGGAGCTAAAGTTCAATTTCAACAAGGAAGAGAAGATGGCCCTGGCGATAGAAAATGTTTACTATCAGGGAAGCATCAAGCTGTTGAACAGGCTCGTCAACGAATTCAGGAACTGATTGATAGTGTCATGGTGCACATTTTAATTTACATTTATGGATTTATTAGAGTGCATATATGTCTACGAGTTATATGTAGACATATATACATAGCAACATATAATCGATATTTGTTTTTTATAATGGAAAATATTGGTTTTTTTTTTATTTTTAGAGGAGAGATGATGGTAGAAATAATATGGGAGGCAGAGGTGGCCCGAGAGGTAATGGTTTTGGCAATAATCGTAATCCAAATGAGTATGGAAGTTGGGATAGACGACAAGGCGGTCCTATGCAAGATAAAATTGAAACGACTTTTACTGTTCCTTCTTCCAAATGCGGCATTATAATTGGCAAAGGTTTTATTCATTATATTTATTATATGCGTTAATTGTACAAAAATCTGTATTTTATTAAAGCCTTCAATCTTATTAATTACAATTTTAATAATTTTTTAAATCTTTTAAAAATCTTAATTTCATTCTGGATTATGCAATGTAATAAGTATGTAATAATTCTTTTCTTTATGTTATTGTGTAGTAACATTTTTATTTTAGGTGGTGAGACTATCAAACAAATCAATCAACAGACAGGTGCTCACTGTGAATTAGATAGAAAGAATCAAAGTAATGAGAATGAAAAGATTTTCATTATTCGAGGAAATCCTGAACAAGTTGAGCATGCAAAAAGAATATTCAGCGAAAAGCTGGGCATGGTATATTTAGTTTTTCTTTTATGTGATCATCTTTGTATAAGACATTTTTTCGATAATATTTTTCATTTATCATTTAAAGGGTCCAGCTGGTTCCTCATATGCTGGAACACAAGGAGCGGTTGGTTACAATCCAAATTGGAATACAGGGTATCAAGCATGGCCAAATCAACCACAATCCAACGACGGAAGTATGTATGGTTTTATGATTCCTTATAGAATGCCAGAAGGTAAGTTTCATGTCCGTTATGCGATACATTTACTCTTGCAGGCAATGCTAATCAAGCTCCTGTACAAGTCAATCCACAGACTGGTCAGCCAGACTATAGCGCTCAATGGGCAGAGTATTATCGTTCACTAGGCATGCACAGAGAAGCAGATATGATTGAACAACAAGCGAAACAAGGAAAGCAAGATCCTAATCAACAAGGAGGTAAAACTTTACAGTTTTCTATGAAAATCTGGAAAGAAAATCTTTCCAATATGTAACATAATTTTCGGATTATTCTATAAAACAAATTATTTCAGGTAATTCACAAAATCAGTCTAATCCAGCAACATCAGGTTCTGCTGGGCCAAATCAACAGCAGCAACAACAGACGCAGCAGCAACAGCAAGCAGGCGCTGCGCAAAATGGTGGTCAAGCCGATTATAGCGTGCAATGGGCAGAATATTACAGAAGCATCGGTAAAATAAAAGAGGCAGAGGCAATAGAAGCTCAAATGAAAGCGGGCAAGGTATTCCTCTTGAAATGAAATGCTTAATATTGTTGTCTTATTATATTTTAACAACGTGTGTAATATTATACAGCTCGGAATGCAAGGGCAAAACCAAATGGCTCAGCAACAAATGCAGACTCTTCAAGGACAATCGGCTGGTCCACCAGGTACCACGCCTAATGCGTTCCCTCAAGCTTATGGAAGCTATCCGACGATGAACGCTGGCTCCGCGCCAGCTGGTTATTATGCAGCAAATGCTGGATCTAATTCTCAACCACAGACGGGACAGCAAAACCCTTCTTTCCCAACAGGGTATCAGAATTACCCTTACTCACAGTCCACCACCGAGAATTAAACTTCCATTTGAGAGAAAGGCAAGCTGTAAGTAAATCTTAATATAATGTATTATGAATTAAGCAGATAGAAAATTGTATGAAGTATTGTACAAAATTTAACCACGTATTAGATCAAATTAATTACTAAAATAAATTTATAAATCTTTTTTTGACAATTCATAGTTATATTCAAAAGCTTTAATTTCAGTAGACAAAAATCCAGTAATTTTTATCTTTTTAATAGTATTAGCAATGAGATGTTAATGATATGAAGTTCATATGATTTTCTTAATGCTACAGTTGTTATATTAAGCTAATATGAATTTGAGTATTATGTATTGATAAAATCTATAAAGTCAACATTAAGAGAAGTAATCGTATACATATATATAATTTTATTTATATATTGTCTATTTAATTTAAAATTTTTGACTATTTAATAATTTATTTGCTTTTGTAAGGTATTTGATGCTCATTTTTATATTGGTTTAATATTTCGACATACTATAAATCAATGGTGTAAGAAGAAGGAAATGTTATCTATTGATAATCATTGAACCTCTTTCAGGTAATTTGAATTAAACTTTGCAAAACGTAAAATTTATGATAATTTCACAGTTCATGTGATTAATTTGAATAACTATATATTTTACACCTTTGAAATAAAATCTGTTTCTTGTATATGGATCATCTTTTTACCATAATTATTTGTTTATTTCAGATAGTTTTCAGATAGCTTTCCATCAGGATGCGGTTAATACCTGCTATATCTCCATATAACTTTTATCATAAATAGTTGACTGCTTCATAATCTTCATATATCTTTGAGAATGTCATGAGAATCGATTATATTCTGTTTATACTATAAAACGTCTTGTGTTTTTTTTTATATATATACACACATATACATATACTATAGGATATATATATATATATATATATATCCATCGTTCTAAGTTTAAGTTAACAAAAAATATCGAGCAAGAGAACGAAATTTGATTGAAATTAATATAACATAGTATCAATATGATGTCTGTGTTCTACTTATACTATTGTATGTATTTTTGTTCCATAACATGTATTATTGTAATATAAGTTGAAGCTGGCAGGTGAAGCAGCGGGTCAGAAAGTGGAACGAGGGATCGACATCTGTACCATTTTATTGCCATCCTCTCTCTTTTTATCTCTCTTTTTCTCTCTCATCAAACTTGTTAAACTATATCCTTATAAATGCATTGTTATGAACGATATACTAGTATATTTATCATATTAGATTATTACATATTACTTGATAAGACACTTATTTACTTGAAACACTCGTGTTTTATTATAACTATAAAACTCTGACTATTACGAAATGCTATAATTGATACAGCTGCCATGTGTTTTCATTATCCATGAAAGTTCTTCTACTATGTATACGAAAGATGCATAATATGATATTTATATATGCATATGCCCTATTGTCCTGACTTGTGTTAAATACAATGTTACTTTGGTTTTTCTTTTGCTTTCTCGTGAAAATACCAATACTATTTTTAGATATTTGGAGCAGCCAATTAGAGGTTTGACCCATCCTACAATATGTCATGGAGCATCTACAGTTTAAAATATTTCATTCAGCATTAATCTACATGTACACAAAGGAATCAGGACCTGCGAACTGGAGATTAGTCGGACGAGATGTTTTATAATTCACAATGTGGAATATATGATTTACTAACGATATTCTAAATATTGCTTACTCAGTATTACATGTGCTTTTATACAATATACATAACAAAGTATATTGGCTTGTTTCCGAATAATTAAGTATCAAAAGACTTAACTAGTTATATGTAAAATATTTCAAATTTTTGTATGTCTTTATTATGTGTTTTCAATTAATTTACATAAATTGATACTAGTATCGAAAGTGTTTTTAATTATAAATTTTTTGGTAAAGTTTTTGACTTCAAAAAGCAAAAATGTATTGGATATAATTCTTTTCGAATAATCTTTATTTTTCATATTATAAATGAGAGATAAACTTTAGATTTTAATAAAATTGATTTGCCATTAATGGCAATGATCAATCTTACACTAATTTTAATTATGAAAACTTTATTTTATTATACAGGGTGTCCCAAAAGTTCGGCAACGGTCAAATATCTTGAAAACTAAGCATTTTAGAAAAAAGTGTTTAGATAAAAGTTGTAGGGTTTTAAAAGATCTATTTACTGATCTTATCAGTTTGACTTTGGATGGCGTCGCCAAGGTCAGATTAAAATCACAATAACTTTTTTAAATTGAAACATCCTATTTTTGATTCCAGAATCTGGTAGCTGGTGTCAAGACCTTTCCAAAACACTATAAAAAAGTTTATTTTCATTGAGTACTTTCCGAGTTGTGAGGCTTGAAAGCTACTGTAACTTTCAAGCGTCACAACTCGGAAAGTACTTAACAAAAATAAACTTTTTTGTAGTGTTTTGGAAAAGTCTCGAAATAAGCTACAAGAATATGTAATAAAAGATACAATATTAGAGTATCGGTAGTTCCCTAATTAAAGGGTATCGGTACTTCCCTAACATTCTATATTTTTTATTGCATTTTCTTGTAGTCGATTTTGAGAGCTTTTCAAAACACTATAAATAAGTTTATTTTCGTTAAGGACTTTCCGAGTTATGACGCTTAAAAGTTACAGTACACCGTAGCTTTCAAGTCTTACAACTTTGAAAGTACTCAACGAAAATAAACTTTCTTATAGTGTTTTGGAAAGGTCTTGACATCAGTTACTAGATTCTGGAATCAAAAATAGGATGTTTCATTTAAAAAAGTTATTGTGATTTCAATCTGACCTTGGCGACGCCATCCAAGGTCAAAGTGATAAGATCAGTGAATAGATCTTTTGAAACCCTAAAACTTTTGTCTGAAACATTTTTTCCTAAAGTCCTTAGTTTTTGAGATATTTAACCGTTGCCGAACTTTTGTAACACCCTGTATATATGTATATCAATGTGCTTCCGTATTGATGCAACTATTACATGTTATGAGGCTACCATTTTTTTAATTTGTTTTTAACATTTCTTGTTTGTAGTATGTAACTTTTAAATCATGCCGTATAAAATAATACTCAACTACTAAATAAGAAAGGATGAAATTTGAAATATACAACTCTTTAATATCAATAATCTTTCAAAATATATATTGTATTTACAAAAAATAAAAGTATCTATAAACTTATGCTCGTTCTTCGATGAAAAAGTTAATAGAAATATTTTGTTACAGTAATTTTATTCTGTTACGATTGAAAACTAGGTAGGAATTACAAATTATTATGTATTACTATATTCTCAAGTCACACTTAATATAAATATTTAAAATTACAAAGCGTTGGAAGCCAATTACATCTTTAATTACAGTTTAATTGTAACATTAGAAAGTTACTCATTTTTTAAAATATCAAATTAATATTATATTTGTACAATTATATTATCAAGAAATTAATTTCTAAAGGATATTTTTAAAAATAATAAGAAAATTGGTTAAAAAGTAATAAAATTTATGTTTCGATCTGTTACTTATATATTTGATGTAACATAGAAAATATGTATTTAGACATGTAATAATTTTTTGTTAGTATTTATATATTATTTTCCACATATGAATATTTATTATTAATAAAACATTCATGTTTTTATTTGGTATATTCTGTGGCGTTATTTCGAATATATTTCTAATTTAATTAAAAGCTATTTTTAATGTTTGAGAGATATCTTGAATAAGATATCGAACAACAAAATATGTAATAATTACATGTTTTTTTATTTACATTTATTTCATTATATATGCATATATTCTTTTAGAATTTTAGACACAAATTTTCATTAATGTCTTGAAATTTTTTCATAATATAGAAATTTTTTGTTATAAGTTAAACATTATTTCATAATATTTTAAATATTACTTCGCATAGTTTAATTATTAAGCAAAATTAAAATGATAAACTATTGAGTAAAATGTAATAAAATATGTATTATAAGTAAAATAGGAATTTTATAGATGCATCATATCATATTTAATTATACGAAGGATTATTTATATAATTTCAAACGTTTCAACAAAATTTATTGTAATTATAATATGAAAATATTCATATGGAGATTTTCGATTTCATGTATTGACACTGATGGCAAGTATCTTAATCAATTATATTGTCAAACTTCTAGCATCGACATTTACAATTACTGTATATTACATTTTTGTTCTATTATAATAACACAATATTTTCTCTTTCTTTTTGTGTATACTCTTCTTTATTATTTAAAATTTTTTGTTATATTTTATACTTTATGCACATAATTAATCAACATTGGCGAATGTTTCAGGGACAGGCGCAACAGAAAACTTTCCAGTTTCTCTGATCAAGAGAAGCAAATATATAAAAAAACGTTTGAATGATTTTCTTATAAATAAAATTGTTGTAAAATACATGCATATTTTTTTATAATAAAAGAAACAACGAAATGTTAGTACTATCTATTCGTTGTTTAAGTACGAAACATAATTAGAGGACAATTAAAACGCCTCGATTTGTTATGGGATAATATAGAAAATATATATATTTAGACATGTAACAATTTTTTTTGTTAATATTTATATATTATTTTCCACGCATTACTTGTTATGGGATAGATTGTTGTTTAACTACTCATAAGAGGGCATCTTTAATGATACAAAACATCGCTTAATGTAACGAAATTTTTTATTTATGTATGAAGAACGTTTGTATAACGTTCTTTCATTTCTGAGCATAAGAATTAATTCACAATACTTAGACGTCATCACATGATATAGTGATAAATATTTTACAAGACGCATTTTCACTTTTCACCCCATATATAAATATTATTTGCCAGCAAATAATACATGATCAACAAATTATTGGCGTTAAAACTTTTTTTAGCCTTATTAAGCCTTTTACTAAGAATCACAATTTAATTGTAAACTTTACATTTCTGGGGGCGGTCCGTACATGGGATTCAATTGTTGCGTACAGCGTATAAAAGTCGCTCGTCGTGGCAGTTCGCGCAAACGTTCGGCTCCTGTGTAAGTACATGCAGATCTTAGGCCGCCCAGGATATCCAGCACAGTGTTTTCGACCAAACCTTTATAAGGCACGTCAATAGTCTTTCCTTCCGAGGATCTACGTATCAAAATAAATGTGAACAATTCTCCATTTAATTATCTTAATTATCTTAACACACACTTGGTGTGTAGCATTACAACATTTATTATAGTCCTACCTGTAGTCTGCAACACCACCAGTATGCTTCTTCATGGCCGTGCTGGAGGACATCCCGTAAAAAAGTTTGAACTTCTTTCCGTTTTTTTCTATAATTTCGCCGCCACATTCATCGTGGCCCGCGAATATTCCACCTGCCATGACAAAATCCGCTCCGGCACCGAATGCTTTTGCTAGATCTCCAGGGCAAGTACACCCGCCATCCTGAACAATGAATATCAATACATAAGCGAAAGAGCAAGATTATATGGCTTCAACTGTTACATTCGTGCCAATGTTGTGATAGAGAGTATAATAAATATTTACGGCGATAATGTGTCCCTTTAAACCGTGCGCTGCATCCGCACATTCAATTACGGCGCTCAATTGTGGATAACCGACTCCGGTTTTCATTCGTGTCGTACATACGGAACCTGGACCAATTCCTACTTTAATTATATCCGCCCCTGAGAGTATCAATTCCTCCACCATTTCTCCTGTCACAACATTTCCTGCCTGTAGTGGCAGCAATTAATCTTTATGTTTAAATACGAGATCATAACACATTATAGCGTTTAAAATGATCTCTCTGATTACAAATCCCCGCTCGAGCATATTTCTGTCTTAAGTACACATAGCAACATGTTCAATTATACTTACAATTATAGTGTGATTCGGATATCGCGCTCTTACTTTTCTCACATATTCCACAAAATGTTGCGAGTATCCGTTCGCAACGTCTAAGCATATAAATGACAATTCCGGCACAACTTCCAAAATGCTTGAGAGTCGCTCGAAATTTTCGTTTCCTGTCCCCGCGCTGGCCGCTACATTCTTTGCGCAGTCGGGATTTAACGCAATAAAGTCTTTCCATTCCTCTGCGGTATAATATTTATGAACCGCAGTAAAAAGACCATGCTAAAAAAAGAATGTGCACAATAAGCAAGATGATGCATTATATCGGAACGATTTTATTTATATAAATCTTGTGAATATGTAAATAATACAGATTTTTAATTTATATTTATGTGTGTGTGTGTGTGTGTGTGTGTGTGTGTGTGTGTGTGTGTGTGTGTGTGTGTGTGTACATACACACACACACATACACAAGAGAAAAGAAAGAAGACTATTACAAAATCTAGCATGAAAGAACAATTTTTTAACTCATTTCAAGAAATAGATTGTTAAATTATATCATTACCTTTGATAAAGCCTTCGCCATTTCAAACGTTCCGATTGTGTCCATGTTAGAAGCCATGACAGGAATTCCTCTGTATGTTTGTTTAGAATTGCGAAATGTAATTTCTCTGAAGAGGTCTACCTGAAATGCGAACCATAGAGGATGTAAATATTATTTCTATAAGAAATATTAATGGGCACATATCACGCATATTTAATACATTTTAATACATACAATTTAATATTATTTAAATACTATTATATTTTATATACAATATATGTATTAAATATATTTTATTATGTATGTGTGTGTATGTATATACATATATATACCCTAATTAAAATTTTCTCAAAATTTTTATAAAAATTGGAACACTTTTCAGAAATATTGAGAAAGTTTGAAATCCTTCCATAGAATTTTTTCATAGAATATATGCAAATTTTGAATTATTCTGAGATTTCTAAATATTTAAGATAATTATAAATATTTGAAATTTTAGAAATGATACAGATTTTCTCAACATTTCTGAAAAGTATTTCTAATCGTATGAAAAATTTAATATATTTGCACATGTTATATTAAATTAAATCTTTTAATTTTAGTTATATAAAATTATAAATAAAATTAGATAGTTATATATAATTTCAATTTAATATTACATTTTATGTAACATTTAAAATCTGTAAAATTTTCTATAAGTTATAAAATTATACAGAACTTCTGAAAAATTGTATGAAAAATTATGAGAAAAATGTTCATCATAGTATATATATAACATCATAATAAATAAAACATAAAATAAAATGTAATAATAAATTAAAATTATATAATTTCATATATATAATTTTAAATAAATAAAATTAAACGCTTTTATAAAGTATAAAAACAATAATTTTCGTTAATTTTTCATTTAACTTATGTTAATTTTCTTATAAAAGTGTGTAGGTAGGATATAGAATTGTTTCTCTCTGATGTAAGTCGGAATCAACCGAAAGGAAGTAGCGTGTTCATGAGAATTAAATCAATAAGGAAAGTTCTGTGCCTGAGGAACCATAAATTCGGGGCTTCAACCAGCAATCGCGCGAACGTTCTGCAGGGTGCGTGCGTTATCGAGCCGGCGACAGATCATAATTTATACACGCATGTACGCACACGCGTGCCACCGTCACGAATTCGAACGATCGAATTTAAAATCAAGCGTATTCGTTCCTGAGTACGCTCGTGAAATACATGTACGACCCGTATTATTGCACGATGAATAAGGTTGCGGTTTTTTTCCTTTTTGTACTCTCTCTCTCTCTTTCTTTCTCTTTCGCCGGAGGTATGCATGCAATTGCTGATGCGGCATTCAGATTTACATATCAATTACATAAAGACAGTGACACTCACGTCTGCTCGGCTGTTCAGTGTGCTCCGCTTCGGACGCAGCAGTACGTCCTTAAAGTCCAGCTTTATGTCATTTATTATGTTCGGCATCACGGACAGCGACAAGTGGATCACCCCCGGTGACTGTACGTGGCTGTACGATCTAGCAAGACGACTATCTCTCTGTCCGACTCCGCTCGTTCCGCTTTATGCACTGAGAACGCTGCGCTGCAGTAGAAAATCCGTGACCGCGGACGTTCTTGTACTGGGCCTGGTACACCCAGGCATGGTACATTTGACACGCCGCTCGAGGGAGGGAGGGAGCAAGAAAGAGAGCTATTTTCGTCCCCCTCGCTCTCTGTCTCCCCTTATCGAACCAGGGCGGTGCAGTCAGGAGGCGCTTCGAGAATCGCGATAACTCGTTGCTTTCTCGAAGCGCGTTCGAAGTACTAAGAAAATAAATATTAATGCGGAGATGCAGACGTGGTCGTCGTCGTCGTCGTCGTCGTTGCGCGAAACAGCCAAAATTTATTGGAAATCACGAGCGATTCTGACAAAATAATTCTCCACGAAGGAATGTCGCTGCGCTCCGAAACGCGCGACAACGCTTCGAACGTTAATCACGCGCAACCGTTCCGAGTCATAAGTCAATTTTTATATTTAAGACCGTCTCAAGTCCAGTCTGAAGATGTCGTAAATCAATCCCAAGAATTATGTCAGCATTTTTTTTACTCTAACACTGCTTGGAAATAAAAAGCGGATTGCGAACACTGAACCATACTCTGACAACACACAATATTTATGACAAATATTTATTACTATTACTTTTTTATACATTATATAAATATTTTATAGATATTTTAGATACACAAATCCTATAAACGCTACAATATTATTTAATATTAAATAATATTCCTGAAATATTAATTAATATTAATAAAAAGTGGTTATATGTCTATTTTCTGATAATATATGAATATTATGAGAAGTAAATATTATTTATTTCAATACTTTAAATTATTGAGAATATTATAACTTTTAAATGTAATTACAAAGTTTATGAATATTTTATGCATAAATCACATTAATTTTTGATCAAAATAATATTCGTAGAATATTTTCATGATATTCGGATATTGAAATAAAATACCACAAATACGATATAAAAATGGATATATGTATAACAATAATACAATATTACCATAATATTAAAAATATTGAATATTTTCGGAATATTATTTTAATTTGTAATATTCTAGGAATATTGTAGCATTTATATAAGAAAAAACAGAAATCATAAAATCTTTATTCAAAATGTTATTAAATATTGACTACGTATTTTCTATAACATTTATGGTAAGTAAAAAAAAGTTAATATTTATAGTAATATTTTCTACATTTTGTATATTTTTACGTGATATTTATGATAAATCTTTATGATATCTGTTTAATCTAAGATCATAAAAATGTTTATGAAATATTTATAAAATGTTCAAATAATTATAAATATTATAAAATTTTTATAAATCGTGTGCTGTCTGGGTACTAATCACCGTTTACGATTACGATTTCTATTAAGTTATTTCTTTGCAAAAATAGCGATATAGCAGCAAAGCCAATGCTGAATCCAGACTTTTATCACTCTGGATGAACGCCAGTCCTGATGGTCGGCGCATTGCGCAAAATCACGACCTCGACGATGGCTCAGAGTATCGTAAAGCCGTCCCTGCGGATGTAAACGTGTGCGTACATGTATTAATGCTGTAGATAACATATCAGACGACATGTCTAGTCAATTGAGGAAGCTGACGTTTTCGAGTCAAATGTTTACTCACACATATTTCGAAGTATGATTGATATAACATTTTTATATTTGCACTGAAAAAAATTTGTCAAAAAATTAAAATATTTAGTCAGATACTAAATATTGAATTGGTACGATTGATTGTCGATTAACAAACTTCAATGGTTGACATGAATAAACTACATATTTTTTGTGCAACTAAATAATCGTTGAATCAATCCAATGTTTAGATGATCATATCGAACTAAATGTTTTAGTTTTTCAACAAATTTTTTTCTCAGTGTACAGCTCCAGCGAATTTTATACACTGTTTAATGATTAAAAAATGTATTGCAAATTTGAATTGTAAATATATTTACTTATATCTAGAATAAGACTGAGATTCCAGATATTAACTAAATTAAAGAAGCAACAAGGGCTTGGGAATTGATGCGGTATTAAAGACGCAAATTATCACAAGAAAAAAACTTCAATGATTACAATATCAATTACACAATGTTATCAAACATTCAAATTTGAATCTTTAACTGTTGAAGGTGACTTAAACTAAACTGATGAAGCTGAAATGTTCGATAATGCTATGTAAAATTGATATTGTAATCAAAAAAGTTTTTTTTTTATAATTTGCGTTTTTTAGTACAGCGTTGATTTTCAACATCCTTGCTGGTTTTTTAATTTTAATAAATATATATTATCTTTTGATGTAATTGAGATATTTTTTTATACCTATAACAAATTATTTAAAATTCTCCATGAATCAACGATATATTTTTGTGATTATCGCACAAAATTCATACCTGACCCGTGCCATTATTATAATATATTTATTTAATAATTAAAATCTATTAAAATATTCATAATCACAGACGATTTCACTTGCAATCACCAGTTAATTTTCTATCAGTCAAAATTGATTTAAACTGAAGCAACTTGCTTATACTTATAAATATAAAAATCTTAAATGTGAACTGTAGCAAAGTACAATATCGTATTTAAAGAATTACATTAATCTTAAAAAAAAAATTTTAGCCGCGTATTTTAATATGGCACATTATATAAAAGAAAAAAAATAGAAATGTTTTATCTTGTCGTATGTAAAGAAATTATGTTGATTTGAAATATGAAAAAATCAATTCGCGTGATAGAAATACTATTACTTATATTCTACATAAGTTTATCACATATAAAATATATGATACACATAACAGATAAATTTATGTATAATCAATTTATTTATTGAGAAAAATTCATTTTCGAAAATGGGCAAGATTAAAGATTGTGATGTGATTATCTATAATTCTAATGGAATGACAATTGAGTTTTCGATCTTCTTACATTTAAATCTGCAATGTTCTCTAACATGTATATAATTCATAAATCAGTGCAGATGACATAAGAAAGAAATGTCGCTGATAAGCTATTTTTATACAATTGTGACCTGTGGATGTAATCAATTTTATCGTATCTTTTATATTGATATACAAGTATTTCTTTTTTAACTTTTATGCGCATTCATTCACGGAAATTGTATATGAACATAGTAAAAATTCCTATCCTTTTTTTAGCTCTACAATGTACATAGTAATAATAGATGTACTAGAGTTACATAATGGCACTATATTATTAATGGAATGGTATAGCTTGAAATGTAACAACTTTGTAATTGTCATGCGTAATTACAGAAGTCGGAAATTGATGTGAGATTGGGACAATCGCTGAAGTATGCGCAACGTAGCAATTGAAATAAAAAGAAGTATTCCATTAATAAAACTGTGGTAAGAACTCAACAAACTGCATTTATCTCTTCAAAATTGAAAAAACAAGTATATAAAGAAATTTTTATAATTAATGTACAATGAGTGCATTAAGTATATAAAACTTTCATTTGTTAACTTATATGAATTCTAGATGCTAAAATTAAACATTTGATGTTTCAATATTTATAACATGCAATTTTAATTTTTGTAAAAGATAGCAATGTAGCATATTTAGAAGGCACTGAAAATAAAGACCGACGAGACCTCAGTTTGTTGGCAGTTACACGTGGCAGTGTAACAAAAGAAAGAGATAGAGAAGGACAACTGTTTACATATTTTTGAATTCACCAGAACCATTAGCGTTGAGCATGAGTATGTTAGGATTTTCCTTTTCAAAGGCAGTCGCGTCTCTACCTCCGGGTCTCTCCTCTTGTCCCCATTCTCCTAGAGTTCCGTGCATCACGTCTGGTTGTTCCTTCAGTTTTTGCTCCTCCTTCTGTGAGATTACTAACGGTTTATGGTCAAACACAAACACATTGATAAGTTTTCAAGATTTATTTAATTTAAATTAAGCAGCCTTTATGTCGTTCATAATATTTAATATAACAAATGCAGAGTCTACAGACGTATCTGCCAATATTAAAATGGATAATAATAAATATCAAAAAATGTATTGATTGGACAGTGTAGAAATAATTTCCTTAGTTTTAAATAGGTAAATATTTATAATGAACTTCACCAACATTAATTGATACGAAAAATCCCGGCACATGAAAAAGATCAATGTAGATCGATTAAAATCGGTTATTCAACATTATTGTTTTTCACAAACCTGTTTATCTTCCTGCGCAAACTTATCGAACATGTTCGCGTAAAGTTTCTTCTCTTTAGCTAATTGCTTTTTAATAAGAGCATTACAGATTAAAATTTGTTTAGACGCGGCCGTATTTTTTGGCCATGCTTTTAGAACCTCTTGGAAATCATTGATGGCGATCTCGGGCGATGAGAGTCCGAGATTCGCCTGCCCTCTTCGGAATAGAGCCTTCTCGTTCTGTGGATCCAGCTCTAAAGCCTTGGTACACTCGTCTCTGGCCAAAAGGTTCTCATTAGTTTTCAAATAACATAGAGCAAGATTTAAGTGAGCTGCTATTACGAGACTATCTTTCTCCTTCTTGAGATCATCCTCGAAACCTGAGTCAGCGTTTAAGTACTTGAAAATTTTCTGATACGCTTTAATGGCTAAATTGAGTTTATCGGTCAAGAAGTACTTCGTTCCTTTATCTTTCTGCATCTTTGCTTGTTCTATCTTTTCCGACGGTTTCATCGACCATACACTTGTCTCCTGTAAGAAATAATATTCAGTAATTAAGAAAGTTACAAAAACATTTTCTCAAATAACCTTCAAGCAATTACCTTCTCAAAGTTCTGTAATTCTACTTCATATTCCACATCCGCATTTGGCGGAATATTGTATTGCGGATTTCCTTGGTCCTTAAATGCATATTTGCTTTTAATTAATAATCTAGACTTTTCGCCCTTTAAAAAGCGTCGCAATGCTATTTCTACACCTTCTACAATTCCTGCAACTTCTCCTTCTCCAAGGACAAATTCCACATCTCTATCCTCAAATACTTGATCATTGTACTTTCCAACCAAGTGTACTAAGAACAGAGTTTGTTAGATAAAGAATATATATTTCATGCTTAAAACAGCCAGATTGTGATACTAACTTTTCACATTGCTATCCTCCTCTGGGTTAACATAACTCTGGCCAGGAACAATTTGGAATCTCTCGATGCTTTTATCATTACCTGGGCTTAGATCTTCTCCACACCAATCAAGTAATTCAATCTAGAAAAAGATATATATGAATATTATTAAATGTTATATATAATATTATAGATTTTTAAATTGTTGTCTGTTCAAGATCTAGAGGCGCGGTCGCAATTCGCGCCTATGCAAAGCCTAAAGCCTAATAAGTTATTACATCTACATGGATTATTTAAGTATTGTTCACATTATGTTTTCACGAATTTTTACATGTAAAATATAAACAATGCTCAATCTTGAATGAAACTGATAAAATATGAAGGAAAATAAAAATCAATTTTCATTTTGTCTTCATATTCTTTTAATTGATTGTTTTGAAAGACTGTTAATATTGTTCATTCATATACAATCATAGTGATGTAAGAATTTGCACGTCTGTTCTCTATGCCAAAGATACAGATTTAAATCTTTTCAAAACATATTAGATTTTTAATTGATCACCTCTCGAAGGCAAACCACTGAGAATATCTTTGTCAAAATAATCATGGAACATGCATCAGTCACGAAAGGCCGAGTTGAGAGAAATACTCTAGTAATAATTAATATTTTATGTAAAGCCTTCAAGACTGAAGAGATCCAGGCGATAATCGAGAACATCAATGAGTTATACTCACTTCAAATTTCAACGTAGCATCAGCTGGGATCAACGGTGCACTGCCGTTGCTGCCATAGGCATATTCGGGGGCGCATGTCAGCATAGCAATTTCACCCTTCTTCATGCTGGCAACGCCAATGTCCCATCCCTTGATGACACTGCCATTTCCAAGATTAAATTTGAATGGCTTATCCCTATCTCTGCTAGAGTCGAACTTTGTGCCATCCAGCAAGGTGCCGGTGTAGTGGACTTTTACCTTGCAACCGTTCGTAGGAGTCGAGTCTCCCGTTCCTTCCTTGATGATCTCTTTCAACACGCCGCGGTCCTGTGCGGGAGATAAATCTATCTCGGCCATTCTCTGTGAGCAAAAGGAAGGATTAATTAAATCGAAGTTTTTCCCGCCGCGATGATACGCGTGACGACGATCCAATCGAGTCTGACGAGCCTTCTACATCGAACCTTCTCGATCAAAAATGTTAATGAGCAAATGCTAATAACTCGGAGGAAATGACTCCGCAAGATGTGCCACTCGTTTGCGATTGAATTATGTGTGAAAGTGTTAAAATTGAACAAGGATACGTACGATTTGCGAAAAGGAGAGACGTTCGGACACACGTTGTAATGGACAGAAGAATTTCGCACCAACTCAGCTGCACGCGTGCCGGCTGATTCGAAATAACTGTGTAAGTATATATTGTGTGGCTGGGTTTCCTCCGTAATCGTGCACCGGCGCAAATCGATTTCATGGAATTTGCTAGAAAATTCGGCGCCGTATTCTCGACGGTCGATATTCTTGAACACATTTCCGGATTGCACGTTTGGATGGCAATCGGCAGAAGCATAGAAGATTTCTACATTACCGATTCTACACAGAGTTTACGTCCGAAAAACGTTCTACACATTTCCTAAAATCTTTAAGGGAATGCTAAAATTTTCTTTTTTTACCTACTGAATGTTAATTTTTTATGCATGCCGTTTCTTCTACAAATTGCGTTTACTCTGCATTTACTTGTAAATAATTTTCCAATTTTTTTTTCGTTTTCCTTATAAAATTGTTACGTCCGTTATACATTACTGACTACACTTTAATTGTGGAGAAGGATTTTTAAATCTATAAATGCAATTTATAGGCTGTGTTCCGTTTTTACTGGCAGTACTGAAAATTTATAGTTCACGTCACATATACTATACATTTTCAGTACTGGCAGTTAATATCGGAACACAGCCATAGAAGAAACGGCATGCGCAAAATTAACTCAGTCGGTAAAAAAAGGACTATTTTAGCATCACCTTAAGTTCTTGATTGTGATTGGCTGATTGGCTTACTGCCTTAAGTTTTATTACTTGACTTTTTTGTGTACACATGGGCTTTAGGTTGCGTTCCGAAATTCACTGCAAGTCCTGAAAACCCACAATTCATGTTACATACACTAGAGAATGGCACTAATGAAGATAGATTTTCGGTACTGCGAATAATAGAATGCACCTTATTTAGTATATTAATAATTATTGATATAATAAATAACGTCGATTACTATATTACCGACATGCCTCGGAGAAAAGTTTAAAATTATCTGTATTACCAACTTCGTTCATTGCTAGCTTGAGCCTCTTTTTCTAACTTCGATTAATTTAATCGGCGAATCAAATTTATGAATTGCCAACTGTACAATGTAAAAACTGATCATCCTTAACTTAATTTTTTAATAATTTAAAATAAAAAATTATTAATTACTAATTCAGTCATATTTTACATAATTATGCAGTTATAATTTATTTAAAATTATAATTTGCAAAAAATGGACAGGGGAAATAAAATAATACAATAAATTTTTTTTAAGTTTTGCAGTTGGCAGTTGTTTTCAATAAGCCGATCAATGTAATAAGAGATAATGAAACTGGCGATATTTGTCTTATTGTTTATTTAAAAGAAATTCTTTTTTTTAGCAATATTTACTTATTTATTGTCGATGAATTTGGTTTCTCCTCATTTATCGATCCACAGTATTTTATGTCAGCAATTAAATCAGATCGATCAGCAACGATAAAAAAACAGAGTTAAATCACGCATTTTAACCAGTTGTATTGTAATTGATATTGATTGATACGTATACTTAATTTTCTATACCGCCGTTATCGCATTCCCCAATTATTTGCGCAATAATCGACGTGGGAGCTATTCCGGTGGCTCGTCCTCGAACGACCTCGCGTCCCTCGCGATATTCGCGAGCGAGTGGATCAGTGGACTCGTCTTGAATGCGGGCTGGGCCAATCAAACCCCTACTTCGTGATGGCGTCTCGTGACATCCGCCAATCACCGTGGAGGTTTTATCCGACGCCAGCGCGAATTCGCGTGATTACGTACTTCGGGTGCGCCATATTTTTGTTCCGCGCGCTTTGCTGTGCTTTTCGGCGGATCAGTTATGGCGGATGTATTTTTCTCCCGCGGCGAATGAGTTTTGTTGGATCGAGATTGACGAAAGTGACGAGCGGAGTTCCATTGAATGGATACAGCGGCGTTGCCAGGAAGTTGCCGGGAATCATCGGAACTAGGATCGTCTGTTCCACTCAACAGTCCATACCCGGGTCGAGTGAAGGATTGAAAGGTTATTGATGGTAAAGCGTAGCGGCTCGCCGCGGGAAAACAGCCAACGCGTCTCGGACTACTGTTAAGCGAGCTCGCTCGTTAACCCCGGGTCGGTCAGTCATCACGACTGTCCACCGTCAACGCGATGTCGGACAAACACGAGTTGCCGAACATGGCCGATCGCTGCCGGATTTGCCTGATCGACCACGGTTGTATGACCAGTCTACGTAGCGAGCGTCTGGAGGGCAAGCTCAAGGACCTGACCAAATGTACATGCATCGACGTAAGTTCTTTCCTCATATCTCTCGGTAGCTGTCCGTCAAATCGCATTGTCGAATGAACACTTCATCTTTGTCTGCTACAGATCAAGTACGAGGAGAATTTACCTGGAGTCGTGTGTCACGTATGCCTTTACAAGCTGGATATGTGGAGCGAATTCAAGAAACGATTTGTACGGTCCAACAAGATTCTCTTGGAACAGTTAGAGATGTCAGAAGTGTCTGACAACACCATAAGCAGTCTCGTAAATACTTTTTTGCTTTGTTTACTTTTATATCACTTCAATGTAACATTTTCTTTTTTTTTTTGAGGGGGGGAGTTTGGTATTAATATTTCTATATCAATTGTTAAATATTTATCAGTTCTATAAACTATATGCTGATACAGATTGTTGGACTTGAAATGGAATTATAAACTGAAGCTAGAAATAAACACATAGTATCATTATTAAATTGATGATCAATTTAATAACAAATATTATTTCTAGTTTCAGTTTACATTTCAAATTCAGCAATCTACAATATATTAGGATGCAGTGTCGAATTGGGAAATATATTCAATAATTGATATAGAATATTATCAAGCACTAAGACCCATTCTGATTGAAAGATGTCACTTTTCATTCCTTATGTTATTCACTTGTCGTTCTGATATTCAACATATTCATTTTTATTTCAGGTTAAGGATTCTTCCAGGAATGAAAATTGTATGACGAAGGAGGTAGAAAAGAAACGTAAAAGTGGTGAAGATAACATTTCTGATATTGAGAAGGTATATCTTTATATAAATATAATCTGATAACTATTTTGTGTTTTATAAAATTTGTTTAATGTTACTCTTGTTCTTTTTTTTGTTATAATTTATATTATTGATAATTTTACAAGGTTTTTAAGTTGGTATATCTAGGAGTCGCATATGATAATCAAAAAATAATTTGACTATTTTATTTCAGAAAAAATCAAGGTTAGAAGGGTCTTCAGAAGTTACGAATACAACAGACCAAATGATGTTAGACGTAATAAGTCTATCGTCGGATAATAATGAATGTACATTAAATACATCTACACCAAAGAAGAATGCAAAAAATATTGAGGAATATGCAAATAATAAAACGTACTCTGTCCCAATGAGGGCTAGATTGTTACCCGCAAGACGCGGTAGAAATATTGAACGGAGGAAAGCTTCTACAAGACGTTGGGTAGAGAGAAAGAAAGCACTTATAGCAGCAACAGGGGAGAACTTATCCGATACGGATTCCATAGCTTCCGACGACGTGCAATTATCGCCCGTGCAGAAGGCTCGTGCAAAGAACAATGCGGACAAGGAGACGGAGAAGCAGAAGAAAATTTCAAGAGTGCTAAAAAATTTAGAAACTAATCTCGCGGAAAAGTATATCGCGTTTCGTGACAAAGACACGGATTCTGAAACGCGTAGAACGAGATCGATCAGCAAGGAATCTTATTCAAGTACTTCGCAATTGAGCAACAAGAATTTGTTATTGAATCAAGTTGGTAAGAAAAATGTTGCTAAAAGAACTGGATTCTCTCTAACCAGTTCGATGAAAAAGGAAAAGTCTTTATTAATGAATGGCGCAGGGAAATCCAAGATACAAGATGAAACTTTTATGCCTCACTCAGTGAAATCCGAGCTAATAGTCGGTGACACCACGTATGCTGTAACGTCAACCTTGATTCTCGTGGACCCATCAAATACTAACGAAGGATTTAATAATTTAACGAAGGAGCCTTTTAAGAACTTTAGCGCTGACGAGAGCAATCAGGAGAAGAACACCGATATCATCGACGCAGTTCAGCTGCGTAGAATAAATCCTGTGACACCTAATGCAAACAATAAGCCTAACGGCAAGTTTGTCGAAAGATGTTTGAATATTGAGGTAGAGGGTAGTGAATTGGATGTTTTGAAACGCGTACAATCTGAATTGGCGAATTTCGTCGAGAGGGAGATGAAGCACAAGTTATTTAAGGGCGATGGCACGAAAATCGACAAAATGGATAGCATCAAATCGAATAGCGTTACCTACCTGCATCAAAAACTCGACCAGAAGTTGAAAGATATAGTAGAAATAGCTATAAAGAAAAATATCGAAGCTTCTGTGGGGAATAACGCAGGCGGTCAGAGATCCATAAGGTTTTCGCCAACGTCAGTGAAATCTGCTATGAAATCACTTAAATATCAACCAAAGGTCTTGATAAAACGTTTGGACATAGCAAAAGAGAGTAAGCATTATAACATTAATAACGCTAGCATATTGACTAGGCCAAAGCGCAAACTCGCCGGACCGTACAGCGTGATCACTCGTCACAAACGTCACAGTGTACCTCCAGCAAGGTTTGGCGATTTCAACACCACCCTATTGGACTCTGATGCTAATTCGTCAGATGAAGATAAGATTCAGAAGACGCCCAAAGTGACCAATTCGAAAGCACCCAATTCAACGACGAGACAGTCAACGAATCTTACTAGCAAACCGTCGGAAAAGAAACAAGACGAACAGAAGGCTAATTGTGAAGAGGCTAACAAAATTGAGGATGCTATAATTGAAAATCACATATGTGGGGTATGCGGACGTACGTTCCATTCTCGCAGGGATGTCGAGGTGCACGTTCGCATTCACAAAGTATCGAACACCGCCCTCACGCAGGTGCAACAAAATGTGCAACAAAATGTGCAACAAAATGAGAACACGATCACGCCGCCGAAGACTCGACAGAGCAAACAGAAGATGATGCGCTGCAAGAGATGTCACGAAATAGTCGAGGCGTGTCTTGTGAAGACACACGTGTGCAAAACACCTCTTCACAAGTGTTACGTTTGCGACTCCATGTTCCGCACGAAAAATCTTCTTGCGAAACACTTGGAGAGCCATGATAATTCCGAATTCAACATAATAAACGCAATCGGGAACAAATTTAATAATGCAGGCGCAAAGGTGAAAGTTCAATCGCAGAAGAATCAAGCCCAGGAGATTGAAACTGTAACAAAAACCCAATTTGTAACAAAAACTGCGACAAAAACTCCAAGCGAGAAGAATGACATCCAGTCCGATAAGATAACTAGTACGGGTGTAAAGCTAGATAACGCTGAAAATACTGTAAAAAAGCCTAAGGAAACATACACTTGTTTTGTGTGTGATAAAATTTTCACTGATGAGGAGATACTGAAGGATCACTTACAAAAGCACTGTGACGATCTGAGCGAAGGGGAACAAAGTAATAATAAGGAACAGTACCAATGTGCCATTTGCGGCAAGACTCTGGAATCGGATCAAGCGTTAGAAGAGCACGTCGGCAAACACCTGTTCGACGATGAGGATGACAATCCTAATCTAATCAGCATAGACCAGAGCAATGAGAACAACAATAAGTCAAAGGAAACTGAGACATATCTATGTGGCCAATGTTCAGAGTCGTTTAAGTCAGAAATGTTGCTAGAAATGCACATGCAAGAACACGAGGAAGAAATTGCAATAGCAGAATGGGAGAAACAAGGGATGAAGAACTATCAGTATCAATGTATGCTTTGCGAAGAATTGTTCAATTCGGAAGAGGAACTGGCGCAACATGTGGAGATACATAACACAAATGCGCATGTATGTCAGCTGTGTGACAAACCATTTTGTACACTAGAGGATCTACAAGAACACGTCGCGACTCATTGATGTTATATTAATATTCAACATTTTATGGACACTAATAGGTATTACGAAATATCTTTGGAATGATTATGACAAGCAAATAATCTATTTTAAGTTTGTTGTCATGATTGCTATGAAATCTGTCCAGTAACAACTGGTTATAGAAATAGAATAAGTAGATATATAAATTATCTATATGAAATGTAGAGGTAATTTATATATCCGCTGCTATACATTTTAAGTAAAATTTGTCAAGTTTAGTTCTTCCTTATTTACGTGCATAAATGATTATATATAGAAATTAATTTATAAAACAATACGCGCGCTGCTTATACGTGCGTTTGTAATTAAATTTAAAAATTTTTTAATAAATAAATTACATTTATTATGACAAATAACGTCAAAAAAATTCCATTTTATTTTAATTCAAAATATCACTAAGATCAGATTATAAGTTCTTTTATTTAAAAGCTTTTTGGACATAAGTTTTCAAGATTATGTTTTAGACTGTGTGTAATCTATATCTGTATAAGTTAGAATACATATGTTATATCTTCTAAACTATATATTCTGAAAATATATATTTTTCATTGTATGTTTTCTTACGAATGTAAGAAAAAAAGAGGAGAGGGAAAACATACGAAGAAAACAATTTTTATGCCTATCACTTATTACTTTATCGATGCTTAATAAATACATGATGTTGAGCTTTTGTTAATGTGAATACATATTGTAAATATATAGCATGGAATGTAAGTTGCCTAAGTTGTCAAATTTATACGAAATTAATATCTCAATGGGAATAAAATTCTCAAATATAAATACGATAATAAATTCTAACTGTATATGCAGAATGAATTTTTTTCATAAACTAGGGCTTTTCTCTTGGAAAATATCGTTCGCGTGAATGAAGAAAATCATTCGGTTTTTTTCTTTAAAAAACTTTTCAAAACACTTTATAAGTATTATGTGGATGAGGAAAAAAAATATTTTTAATAAATATCCATTTAACATATGTTTGTACAACCGTGTAATACTGTATACTTGATATCTTATCGAAACTCTGTTAAATATATGACTTAATGCATAAATAAGGGAATGTTACAATATTTACTATTAAGAAGATACTAGACTTCTCTAATGTCTATGTAGTTAGCAATAAATATGCATAAGAATCCAAGATAAACTTCTATTAAGTATAAATATTTTTATTAAAATATTTTAAAAAAATTATTTAAAGAAATGACCTTTAAATTTTACTCGATACAGTATAAAAATCTATTAATTTTCAATTATTTTGTAATATGTTATACGTTTTAGAATTTTTATGCTATTTAGAATTCAAGCACAAGTAATTTCATTTTCATCTTTAACAATTATTCTGTATTCTCAATTTAGTCTATAACAAAACATTAATATCGTAAATACAATACGATAAATTGATAAAATATGTTATGTAGAAGTCATTTATTAAATACATAATAAATTTTATACACAAGCTACAAAATTTATATATACTTAACAACTTTATGGAGCTGTGAACACACTTTAAGGTAATTTGAAGGATTAATTAAATAAATGATTGTAAAAAAATCAGTCAGACTGAATTTATAATTTTACTATATATTCTATATGATATTTACATAAATACTGTGTACATAGACACAATGTATTCGTAACGAATACTTTGTTTCTTTTCAATATCTATATCAATAATCATAAATCGAACCTCCTTATGACTTTGCAGCTAACATTAGATAACTCAGAGATTTTTTTACGAAAAAAATTCCTTGAAAATAAACATGTTAGCTACATATTAATGTTTTTTTTTTTTACACAATTCATACCAACTCTAAAATTTCATACACTTGGTTTCAGGCAAAATTCATTTCGTTCAATACATGTGTGGTATATTTGGTATTATAAGATATTATACTAATTAAAAAATAACGATTATAATACGAGATATCTTTATTTTTTTCGATTATAATGAATTCCGAAATATATGAGGATCTTTTGAAACAAAAATAAGCAATCAAATAGAAAAATTTTTTTTCAAAAACGATTCTCTTATATCGGATTTATATCAAAACAAGTTTATATATGTATGTATATATATATATATATATATATGTATATACTCGGATGAAAATATACTTTAGATGAAATATACTTTAGATTTTTCTTCTACATTATTCTACAACATATTGATAATTCATATTTTTCATCAAATTATTATCTCGACTATAAGATTTAATTAACAAATGGAACGATTATTGATTTCTGGGTCCCGAATTTCTTTTTATATTAAATTTATGACAATTTAAAGACGTGCTGTTTGACATACTTCAAATATATTGTAATACTTTAAATTTTTGTTAAATGACAATAGTTTCACGTATTTCTAGATTCTTACATCTATTATGTACAATGACACCATTTATATAGACATTAGTTTTTAATAGAGTACTTTTTCTTTCAATAACAATAAATTAAATAGAACTCTCGTCGTGTCTCAACCAAAAGATTCTTTTTTGTTACAACAATGAGTCGTAAAACATACAATATTTCAATATTCTAAACTCGCTATACGCACGGCATGCACGTGTAATCCATGTTTACCTATAGAGACTAACTAGTCAAGGATTTTTAACTAACCTAGCTATCTAAAAACAAATTTTCATTCTGAGTGAGTGGTGTATCTTCGTGTGGAGAAACCGTTCGTTTAAATCCCGCTAGTCGCGGAGGAAAGATCTCAAAATGGAACCGCCACTTCTCATTTATACAATTCAGTAAATGCAGACGATCAGTTTGCGCTTTTCCTAAATGTGTCAGATTTCAGAAACTATGTTTTAACTCGGGCCTTCGTTCAGATTCATTCGTCAACAAGCCACGTTCTCCTACAGAGCGCCGTGAAACTGACGCAGCCGCGAATCTCGCACAAACAAACAGCGAGAAAAACGAAACGCAATTTTGTTTTTTGCGGAGATTACACGTTTAAGTAACTAACTTGTGGATTTGGCTTTGCATTAGTTAATCTATGGCGACACCAAGCCTACATAATTCGCCGGATAGAGGCCTACTTTGCCGTCCTTCCTTCCTTTACACCATCCTTGTTCGTCTTCGTCTTCCAGTTTCTCGAATACGTCTCCTAAAAAATCCAATATTATTTCAAATATATAACCAAATTAATATTATTCGACTATCATCGAAAGTCACTTAATTTATATCAGTTGTATAAGTTATGACTTTGAATAATTATGGCTCCTTTATTAAACATAAGTAATTAGTAAAATCATCCAAGATTGAACCGTAAATTTTGTAAAGACCTAGTAAATGCCAACGGTAACACAACATCAATATTATAATTTCTTACTCAACAATATAAATGTAATATAATACATATTAAGGTGGAAATTATAATATCGGTATTTTGTTAATGTTAGTGTTGATATTTACTGGGTTTCATACCTTGCTTGAAACTGAGCTCGTCCGCTTCGGCTCCCTCGTAATCGTACAAGGCTCGCACGGGAACACCGGGTTCCCCATTGTCGACCAACGGTTCACCACCGTCCTCGTCCCATTCCTCCTCTTCGAACGGGTTTGACTCTTGTTTGGCGTTGGTGCCGTTACTGCAATCGCGCGTTTTATTTTAATAATACATATTTAAAAAATTCGCGTCAGTAAGAATATCAGTTTATCTTTCGCGCGCTACGAGAACCTTGAAACAACTTACGTGATAGTCGGAGTCCTGCTGACGTTGTCGGTCTCGTTTTTCTCCGGGGACTGCTTGTTGGAGCTTATGGTGTCCGTTTTGCTATCTCCGTGATTTCCGTCCACTGATATCACTCGGCCGGCGGATTTAGATTTTGATTTATTATTAACCGGTGGAAGTTCCTGTTTGAATGGGAAGGAAGAAACACATCTTAGTATGTACGTTTCGAGGAAATCTGTGCGAGTGCGTACCGAATGCACCAAATTTCTGATTGATGAAAACGGCATGCGTGCAACCAAATGTATGACGCTGTGAATCGCGCACGCCTGCGAGTATTTTGCGCTTCAAATGAGCATGCCGACGATGCATGTGCGATTTCGTTAAAGCCGGTCTATCTTCTCAATAATCTTGCGTGCGCCAAGAAGATTCATTATATCTCGAGGCTTTACATTAGACCGCGATAAGGCACGACAATGCAGCAAGAAGTCTATGTACTTTTATGGGGAAGATAGCATCCAAATTCCCATTGCGAGATTAAATGTACCAATTAAAACAAAAAATGCATATTTACAAAGCACAATCTGGTTCGAGATTATACGTCTTTAAATAAACAATCGTGACAATGGATGCGTGATCTCATTCGATGAGCAGATTAATTATGAATAGTTACAGCAATGCCATTTTAATTCAGTATCGCCGATATCATTATTGTTATTGTGTTATTGACGAGATACATTCTGAATGGGATGTACTTGTGCGCGATAATAATTTAGCTGTCGGCTATGTACAAATAATTTTATGCTGTAGTACCATGCAAGAAATTAACATACAGAATCACCGGCAACCGTCGCGTTTCCTTCGGAACTTGTTTCTCCCTTGTAAAAATTCTTTCAAACGCTACGTCTAGGTAGATATCTTTAATATGCACATTAAATAATCACCTTGACTACTACACGTTAAAGTAAAAAGTATGTTAAAATATCATTTACGATGCTTAAAAAGTTTCCAACTGGAAGGAAAGTATGACGACTTTGGCGCAATCTGCTGTTATTCTTTCATCCGTGAAATTAATTCCGTATTAGTTTCGTCATTTGGTTTTCCAAAACGAGACTATCGTCGTAATTTTTAAAACGTGAACATGCAGATGTTGCATGTGATTTTTTTAAACACAGTCGGTTGCAGGCATATGTGACTTAAGTTACATTTAACGATTTATACACGTATATCTCTTAATAATAATTATATATAATTATCCATACCGTATACCATGAGCAGGGTAACAAGCGTCTCTTGCAAGAAACCGACCTACAAACTTTTGAGGCTCGGAGAGCTTTTTTAAGCTTGGCTTTAAATCTAGCAAAGAACAATTTGTAAACCGTAACCATTTTCATATCGGAAAACGATATTGTTATTTGTCTCCGTACAATTTTTCTTTCGTGTATGACATCGTTAACTTATTCAACCAAAATATCAGATATATCAGACAAAAAAATAAAACATGATTTTTCTCCGATTGATCTAATTTTGCAATCTTTCATTTTTTGCTACGATACCTCTCGAGCTTTTTTATCGCGTTATCTCTCCAGTTTGTAAATTCGTTTCTGCTGTACCTGCCGCAAGAGGCTGTCCGTGTTCACCTTTAGGCACAGATCCGTGCGATTACGTGCGAGCGCAAGAGCGGAGCGGATTACGGTTAATTCGGTTAAGAGCTAGAAGCTGAGAAAGGAAACCCATTCTGGATGACCTCGCGGTCCAGCTGGGGAGACATCCGTTAAAAGCTGTCGCGTGCCAGCCTAACCGGTGCCGGCGATCTTTCTCTTTCTATCCCATTCTCTCGATCGATCGATCCGATCGATACGGAACCGGCTCATCGGCATGGGCATAGTAGGAGAGCGGGTGGGTCTTGGATGCGCGAATTGTGTTGAAAACAGTTAAGTGAGATTGGCGCGTTGTGTGCGTGTAACGTGTAAACAAAACTTTACATGCAGATCCTCGCCGACTGGGCGTTGATTGATGAGAGTGATGGAGCCTGCCGGGAGCGCTTCCTTCAACTTCGAGCCCTTCGTGATCTCGCGGAACTCCTCTGTGTAGTCCTGCATAATAGCAACGTCCCAAAACAATCACATGCAAGCATTCCGGAAAATTGTCAGGGGTTCTTTCTTTCTCTCTCTCTCTCTCTCTCTCGCTCTCTCTCTCTCTCTCTCTCTTGTTCTACACTTTTTTTCTCAAATATTAAGAGTACGATGTAGCATGATATGGGAGAACTTTCGATATTATCTAACAATAAGTACTCTTGAAAGAAGAGATCAGGTGAGAGAGAGGCGGTGGTGTTGGGGTGCTACTCTCGCAACGAATTTAACCCTTAATAGTGTGTAACAATGTTCCGTGGGAACGTAACATCATTTGGACGAGCGACAACAGTATAATTGCGTAAAGAACAACATTCTTTTTTGCGGAAAATTTTTTATAAATACCTTGTTCGTTAAAGGAGAACTCTCAATAAAGGGGATCGGCAACGCTTGGAACCCGTAATCAGTATAAGGGAACGAACGATGAATTCACGTTATGTACAACGAAATTTATCGCTAATGAATTTTAATGTTGTTCTATTTTGGAAAAAAATTTTTAAAAAGTATCGAAAATATCGCGCTTCCGAACGATATGAGAGATTACGGGTTAAAAAAAAGCTTGAAAAACTAAAGAAGGCAAAACATTGTTGTTAAGCAGGGTATTTTTTTCAAAGGCGAATGTACAGAGGAAAGCGTAATTCTTATTTTAATATAACAACTGCGGAAAAGATTGTCGACAACAGCGACGAGTGTGAGGGTTAAAAACGCTGATTAAGAGTATTCCCGGGGTTTTTTTTCTAAAGCTTTTACTCGTTATTTTAGCGCGACAACAAGGTGTAAAATAATTCCCGATATCATTCTTGTGAGAATCAATATTTTATTACTCGAATTTGGACGTAATTTATTTTTCAATGAAGCTTTATTTCCTCTCCAGGTATCTCTGTATCTTTTATATCTTTTTAATATTCTCGAGAAATCAGTGAATATCATTGTATTCTGTCGAATCAAATGCTGGGAATAAAAAGTGTATTTGAGGCGCACAGAACGTTCAACAAGTAATGGTAAAATTATTGTAAAAAAAAGGGGGGGCAGCTATAGAGAGTAATATTCAGTCCACGCTACAGCTAATTGTTGTCTAACAACAGATCTTCAACCACGAGCAGGGCTTTTACATGCGACAGTAGAGCTTTTTCTAGAGCTTTTCTTTTTTAGCGAGAAGCGTAAGCGACTTACTTCGAACTGCGGCCAATTCATAGCCATATTGACGCCGTGGTTATTAGACCACCATTTGAGGTCTTTTTCGTGGTCGGCGTTATTTATCGTGTGATAGAATTCCTCGTATATTTGTGGAAGCCTGAAAACAGTAACGTCCCAATCTGTAGTAACGGTCAGTAATGACATGTGAAAGTTTCATATTCATCAAACGTGAAATAAGCAGTGACGCGACTTCCATTTCAGTTTTATTTGAATTTTGATTGTCAAGGCAAAATTGAGGGAGAATTATTGAACGATGAAAGCGAAAGACTCTAATCAATGTTGATTATGATGGACAACGGTGTCGCGTCCGTATCGATTTTTGCAGACAATACAGAGAACATCCTCTGAATTTGCGGTTACGCAACATTGCACAATACGGTTAGAGGCGACAATGATAATAGGGGACTTACACTGGGTCCTGCGATACGTTCAGACACTTGTGAATACCGAAGAGAACCTCTTTGAAGAACTGTAGTCGCTGCGCCTCCATCTCCTGGCACTTCTCGAACACCTGCGTCATGTCCTCCATGTACTTTGGATTGTACTGATTGATTTCTTGAAGGGCCGCCTCGTACTTCTCCTTCGCCTTTAGCACCTCCTCCTTCGTTTTTTGCACTCGGTCCTGCATTTTCTTTACCTGTCGAAAGAGACGAGAAAATACTTAGAGACCTCGCAAGAAGCGTTCCTCTTTAATTTCAGATTGAAGGTAAAGGCTTCGGTCGCGGCACTGACGAGATGCAGTCTAAGAGTTTTACATCTTTGAAGAAGAAAAATTGATATACAAATTGGAGTCACTTTATGTAATTCTCTAGATGTATAGTAATTTATCGCTTCGTTAGTTCGCGAAACCTTCAGATCGAAGCAATAATTTAATAGGCCTAATTCTTTATCTTCAACCTCGTCTAGCCCATCGCCAAAAAGCTGAAGACGCTTTTTAGCGATGTTAAGCCATGTGTGGATGCCACATTGAGAAAGGGGACAAGAAGGATATGACAATTTCCGTACGTCAAAATGTGCGAAGAGATATATAATCTGGCAACTCTTGCTCTACGACAAAAACTACGTACTGTTTAATCTACTTAAATGTACCTACTTCGCCATGCAACTACACGTAAATAACATACAGAATAATGGCCATTATATATCTTAATAACGATACAGCTTGCATATCTAAGATATCTTTTCAAATTGAAATTGGAATCTGTTGCTATCTACATGGCTAAATAAAAACATTCGTCTTAAGTGCAGTGTAAAATTTTTGCCGCGAGCATTCGAAATTTTTGCGAAAAGTTAAAGAATTGCTTTAAAATTTCGGATCCTTACTGGAATTTAAAACGACTTAAAATCATGTAATCTCGCTTGCTTTACATAATTCCGTAATTACAGCGCTGGCTGTCCGATCGCACCGCGATGAAGGCAAGGAGGTTGAGGCTGATCGAGCGAAATTTATGTCATTATTTCGATTTTACAGGAAAGAAAAACGTCGTAACGCGTGCTGCACGAGCGTCGTGTGCCGCGAGCGCTCTAAAAATTTTGCGCAAAGAGATTTACGTATACCGGCTCATGAATTATCCATATTCCACGCACGTGCGTCGCATTTCTCGTCCCGGCTCCGTTCTTCGCTAAATTACGGTAATACGCGTCGAAGTGTGGGTTCTTGTAATTACGAGTAAGGCTTAATCAATCAAGCGACGGTACAGAAATTATATACCCGTTGTCAGTCATATTTTCTCTACGTAGCAACCTTTTAAATATATACAGGCATACGCCGAATAATTATTATTAAGCAGCAGTACGTCCGATGTATAAGCCAGGCGCGTTGCGTCTAAGACAAGGGATGGATCGACATCAGGAGTTGACAAGATGTACGTACACGGAGAGAGAAGATCTCAAAAAGACAAAGAGCATTTCGCTGGCTGTGTCTTTTCGCTCCGATTTCGATCCATTCGACTGATCAACTCGAGCAGATACTTCTATTGTGCAAAAAGACTCAAGTTTTGCTTACCAGCAGAGCCTTCTGTGTTAAGAAAGACAACAAAGAAAAAGAGAAAAAAATTACATAAATAGAGAAACATGCGGCATGCAATATTATCATACATACAAACTGAACGTCGCCTATTTTATTATTCCTAAGGTTTTTTGGTATTCTGAGGCTCCATGCACCACATCCACAATCTGTCATCTAGAAACGTCGTTAGCCGTCTTTCAGAGATGTCCGTCTCCGACATTCAGATCATTATTGTGCCGATTATTGAGCCGCGTGCTCGATAAGCTTTGCCAATAGTCGCGATATATACGCTGTCTCAGAATTACCGAGATATATGAATACTTTGTTAGAATTTCCTTCCTATCCTAGACTCTGATCGCAATCTTTCTCTCTCTCTCTCTCTCTAACGGCAATTAGAACAATGTACAGCGAAGGTAGCGAAACTCAGGTGGAAAGCAGTAATACAGTTTTTCTTACGCGTCACAGGCTCACGTTTCCGTCACTCTTGGGTATCATTCGTATAATTACTATCGTACAAGAAGCGGAATAAACGTACGATGTGCACGTTCGGCTTGTATCCGCGATCGTTACAAAGTATCCTTTCCGTTCCGAATAAGAGAGACACGTGGGGAGGGCAAGAAACAACACATACGTGCAGGAGGAAACTTCGCGTCCAGAAGCGTACGAGAGTCGCGTATCGTTAGCTTACCGCGAAACGTCAAGCAAGAAGAGAGTAGCGACGCATGCAAGAATTCTTAAGAATAAAATGTAATAGAATGTAACGTACGTCAGGGCCTCGGGCCGTCTGCAAATAATATTCACTAGAGAATAACTGTATCATGTATAGAACTGCGCTTAAGATCGAAATACATAATTAATGTACATACTCGTACAATATGCGTTAATACGTACGTTGCGCGCGTTTTTAATCCGATCGTTGCTTCGAAAAAGAGTACCGATAGAAAGGATCCGGTCGGGTTCGAGTTACCTAATTCGCGGATTTTAACTGCGTGAAATATATGCGGCGCAGTTAATTAAAGTATTAATGTACAAGGTGCACGTTCGCCAGTTATGAGTTATGAGACATCCGTAGAACAGTAGTTTAACTTGTCACCATCAATTGTGCCATTTTACGAACGTTATGTATGTTCTCGCTTTAAAAAAGAAGTGCTGAATTTTAACAGATTAAAATATTTTAGTTGCCGCTGCAATTGCTTTTTAAACATTTAAAAATATTTTAAGCGGTGTTCGGACTTGAAACATTAGAAGATTAGAATTTTAAAGTTGTTAAAAATTTCAAACTTTAAAGGTTTTAGTGCTTTAAATTTAAATATCATTTAAAACTAAAACATTTTTACTAAAAAAATAGAGACAGAAATAAAATATTTTAATATCTCAATTTATATAATTTTATATTTTATATTTTCATTTGAATCCAATCCGGTGTTATAAATAATGTATAGAAATATATGTATAACGTTACTTAGAAATAATATTTTTTACATGTTTACGTATCACGGAAGTATTATTAGCGCGCATTAAAAATGTATTGAGACAAAAATACGTAGCAGCACTTGTGCGATGAAATAAATCCATATATAAATATTTAAACACTGTCTTTGAATTTCACTTAAAAAAACGCTATTTTGTTCCAATGCAGTATTACTTCGTTAAAAAGAAATCCACGTGATTCACGCAATTCGTGACGCGGCTCAATCGCAATTCGCCAGTCTTTCAAAAGTGCATGTGATGAGTAAGTGATTTCTATGGTAATATACGTGATAGGTTGCGTCGATCGTTTAATAACAAGTGACAAGTGATGTAACGCGCGATACAATGGAAACGTAACGACACTCACCTGATCCGGCGAAAGAGAACTATCCGCCGAGGCGTTCCTCTCCATGTTCGTCGCGGTCCGCTCGGTCTTACAGCTGTTGTGATACTCCGACTTCGCCTTCTCGACCTTCTGCAGAAGTTTCGCCCATGGTTTCTGTGCCTTCTTAAACGAGTCCTCCATTTCCTTGCGCTCCTTCAGGGTCATCATCGACTGCAATCACGGAACCAAACCCGTGCGACATCAGCCACTATTACAGAAACTTATGTAAAGTAAATCATTAACCGACAGAAAGACGACGGAAAACTACTTTAATGTGTATACAGCGACTGATAATATAGAATAAATAAATATTGAAATACGGTTATATCTCGTGCGGAATTTTAACAATAATTTTTATAATGTTTTAACATTCCGCAACTTTATTCGCTTTTGCAACTCCGCGCCGATTACTGTTTAATCCTGAAAGTTTTTGTGCACAGTTTTATGCCAAAGCTGAATATGTAATATTGCATTGTTGAATTAATTTAATATTACTAATGCTGACGAACATTTTATAAACTTATAAGGAATTTTTTGAAAATGAATTATTTGAAAATGAGAAAGCTAAACTTTATTCGGAATTTCAAATTAATCAAAAATAAATTAGAATCGATTGAAATTTATTGCGTCGTTTATTATCTTGTCATTCGAAAGTGCGTCAAGAGAAATGGGGACAGTCTAGCTGATCTTGTCGTCCTCTCTTCCACGAGAAAAATAGAAATTTCGTGATTTCGACTTCCATTTTAAAGGACCCATCGATCTGGCTCGACGTAATATCACCCTTTTACCTTGTGATACGTATCCTTCTGCCACGTCTTGACTTGCTGAACTATGTCGTTGCAGAGGTTCTCTTTGACCCTGAGATGAAGATCGCAGAGCCTGTCGGACTCTACTAGGACGCCCTTCCACGCCGCCTCGGTTGTGCCATACTCGGGTCCCTTCTCGATCTTGTCGTTCCAATTCTTAGACCAGTTTTTGAGCGCCTTGGCGTAGTTCTTCTCTATCTCCGCCCGTTCCTGGACTAGGGCTATCAGACTGTCGCAGAGCTTGTGACCGTCCTCGATCCTTCTCGTCGTTCGCTTGTAGTTACCCGGCTCCCAGAAGGAGTCCGATGTTGCTATCAGCATGTTGTCGTCGCTGTGATGTGACATCTTAGCCTAAGTCGAGAAATCCCTTTCACCTGGAAATAAAAGGCGAGCGGTTAGAGAGATGGCAGTGTTATTCGGTGAATGGAGGAAATTATCGTGCGTCATACAAAGTTTTATACTGACATAAAAGGCACTCGATTTAGATTCTTTTTTATATATCACTGTGTACACCAATAGCTTTCGAATTCACATACAAGATAAAAAACAATCTTGCCTCTCACAAATTACCGTTTTACTGGCCATTATTGTTGCCGAGTGGAACTGTCATTAGGCCAAACACTATTATACAGAGTTCATTTCATGAAGAATATAATAGAGACTTAATAAGAGAAAGACAAAGTCTTTAGAGAGAAAAGTTATTCAAAGATAAATACATAATTAATAAACCATAAAAAAATCCATTTAGGAGACTTTTGTTACGTTATTATTGGTCGCGCATAGTATTACTTAAGATATTTGATACTGAAAAATTTATTATTACAACATTCAAAGATTATTTTAAGATTTTGAGGTTTACAGAAATCTTCGTGATTGTTTAAATTTACATTTTTGCTAAATAATATAATGCTCGCGTGTCTTTCTCAATCTGTTTTATATTCTGAGAAGTTGCAAATTCCCTGGATTATCGCCGAGGAATTCACGAGCTGCAAACGGACGTGTGTAGCCGTCCCTATGCAGGAATGTTGAATATTTGCTGGAGCGAGCATAGTAGTTATTGGATTACGCCTCGATTTGGATCATCGATTGGCCCAATTTACGAAGCCATCACGAATCTACTTCGACGACATTCGTATGCGCTGACACGCCGCAATGTTTACGTTGCCTTGCAAATTTTTGATCTACGCACGTGTAGGAATAACTCTAAGACATCGGCTTCGCACAAGGTTTACTAGCTTTTTCACTCGATAAAACTTTATTCATATCTAATCTCTCACTTTTAATTAAAATAATTCAATTAAATAAGGAACTGAACCAAGAATTAAATGTTTGTCTATTTTCTTTTTGTTTTTCAAAGAAGGGTCCCGTCGAATAAAACTGGCGTTGAGAAGATATTCTCCTGGAATCGCCTCAAGTCTCCTGCGAGGCAAGAGCGCGATTTTATTGCAAGGCGGCACGTAACACAGCCGAGAGAATGAAAATCGCGTCTGTGCGATGCTGCGCGTGCGGCGATTCTCGATTGGGTCAAGCGGACTAACAATTAGGTGCAACGGCTCGGCGAGGCTCGTTCGTATGTAAATGCAGTGCATCTAGCATGCATGCGCCAGGTCTAGTCATCAACGGTTACGGAATTGCTTGATGGAGTTTTACGGCTAACAACATCGGCGTTGCTCGTTGTATTCCAACAGCGTAAATTAAAAGGCATGAAAACTGTTTAATTTCAGAGAAGTCGCATTTTACTCTCTCTGCTCCAATTGCCCAATAGATAACAGAAAGCTTTTTTATACTTTGGAACAAAAAATTTAGATCCTTTTAGTTTTTTATTTCGTGCAAATTTGACTAAATATTGGGACGGGCTCAGATTCAATAACGTGCAAGTGAAACGAGCCGAACAATTTTGTTATCGAATGTTCAACTATTACAGATCTTATAGCCGAGTATTAAAATTCACAAGTGCTCTTTGTTAAAAAAAACATACGAACAATGCGACGTATGGGATCGCGTGGAAATGAATTGCAAAGAAAGCAAGTGGCTGCGTTTAATAAAACGAGACAATGGTCGTTCGTGAATATATGGGAGTGTACTCGTGGACCGTGCGTTAAGAAACGTCCTTGCTTGAAAACCGAAGTCCCCGGTGAAAGTCGACGAGAATGAAATCTAGGGACGCCGAGATCCGCCGTTCCGTAGATTGTGAGATACCTCTTTGTGGAGAGAAAAAAAAATTGTAGATCCGTTGTTTCCTCGGTTGTTGAGCTCGTCTTCCCGTGCTGCGCTCGACGAGAGCGCGAGGGAAACAAACGAGCGTCGATATCGTTGCATAAATCAGTAAAGACGCGTTAAATATGTAATTACTATCTGAATTGGAAGATCGTACGAGTATTGATTTCACGACGAAAGTTAATTGTATAATTATGAGAAAGGGAGAGAGAAATGCAGACAAACTTTCTTACACATTCTTATTCGCACTATCACATTCTTTGATTAATAATCACAAATCTGCATTTGTCACACTGAGCGAAAAATCACTAAAAATTTATTCGAATATTAATAAGATATTTACTAAATGTAAATTTATATTTATTTAATACAAGACCCATTAATTTAATTTAAGCATTATTTTTTTTCTTACAGAGTAAATATTTATGTACCGTAAGTAAATATTTCATTAATATTATTCGAATAAATATTTATTAAAGTTTAGGACTTTTTTTTCTAAATATATAAATACAGAAATCTCTGTCCACTAAAAATCTAGCTTACAATTTATTGTATTTCTTAGCTAACTCTGTAGCTAGTTGCTTGACTAAACGATTTAAATTATTACGCATTAAATATAATAAACCGTCGCTTCTTGAAAATCATCGACTCTGCAGCGATTTGATTTATTAGATGTTCGCGTTGAAATTCGCGGAATTGTACATACTGCGCAAGAGATAGCGAACGAAGGTTTAGCGGTTCTGTCTAATTTGCATAGGTTTTAATGCAAATGCTTATGGGAGTGATATATTCTTGAATAACTCCGCAATATGCATGTAGAATCATACGCTTACCTATATCTTAAAACATACAAGATGTATCAGATAACGTTCATTTCCCCTCAACGAATATTACAGTCTTAAACAAAAGACTGTGTAATCTTCAAATTGATAATTTGCCACGAGATTCATAATTAACAATTAAAAATTAAAAATCTTAACATTGAAAATCCTAAACAACGTTTCTACATATAAAAGATTATTTCTTCTCTTCTCGAAATTGAGATCTTCGATTTCTTTCTGCATTTATTATAGTAAAATTATGCAACGAGGCACTTTTTTTAAATATTTTAGTGCGTAGTATTTTGACATAAAGGTCAATATAGAGCCTACATAATTTGGAAGCTGTAAGGATTAAGTGGACTACCTCGGTAGGGAGGAAGAGGAAGAAATCACGAGAAGGTGACGAAGGAGAATGAGGAGGCGTGGGCTGAGGAATGCCGCCAGGCCAGCCCAGGGAACGACCGATCAGCTCGGTAGATCGAGAAGAAGGTCGCATGAAGGCTCCGAGATGAAGTCCGATTTTCGGCGCCAGTGTCGGGGGACAGGTGGAGCAAGGAATTGTTGTTTGCTTTCCAGCAGCTCGCGCATATGAAACGCGCTGTGCGTTTCCTCGGCGATCGAGCCCTTTCCTTCGCCTCGCACTCGATTGGAATGGGCACGGTCGCTCTGGAATCGTGGAATGTTGCTCCGCTAGCCGGATCGCTCGCGATCTCCAAGGCGCCGTTGAGCGTGAACGATTAATCGATTACGCTCTTCTTCGTGCAAAACCGCAGGATTTGTCGACGAATCGTGGGGGAACTCGAGGAGGGTATCGCGCGTGTGTTAGTACAAGACATGATTGACGAGCCCTGGTTCAGGTAATGAGTTTTTTATTAGCGACTAAAATATGTAAAGATATGCTGAATAATTGGATGTTGGACTTAACGAGATTAGAGACTTCTGAAATAGTATAATCAGAAATTTATAATCCGTGAGGAAAGATGTATACACTGCAAGTTTGTGCTCCTACGTTAGACTGTGGCGTATATTGATTTGTTTGTTGTATTTTATGTATCGAGTATTATTATAAATTAAATTTCTTGAATTTAATTAGATTAAATCGCTTATTTTAGAAATAGTTTAGGGATTAATTAGTTAAATTCTTGCAATTGAGTCGTCGCAATGCGAATAAAGAGCATACTTGTTAAATAAGGTCATCTTCAGGCTTTGAAAAAAAGAAAAAGATAACAACTGGAGCTGAATTACGCGCTTGACATTGAGGCAACGTGTATGCGGTTGACATTTCAAAAGCGTGTCGTAATGTTGGAAAATGCCGCGTATGCAAATACCGTAAAATGTCGCTCATATTTTCGTGGCTAGTAAGGTCGGGTCATCGTAATCCCGATTAACTCTATTAAGAGTTGTTTTTTTTTTATTTTTGTACATCAATAAAAATGGAATCACGCGAAACTATACGGATTATTAATAATTCCAATTCATGCAATCGCATCATTCCGATGTGCAAGTTTGTTATTGAGAGAAAAATGTTTCTCATCAAAAAGTCCGTTTATCTAAATTAAATATTTCCCAAAATATCTCGAACGTTTTTATTTATAAAAATAAATTTGAATTTTTAGCTAAAATATCAAAAAATTTTATTGGATGCAGGATGTTAGGCCATTAAAATAATTATATTGGACTCTCAAATTGAACCGCTAAAATATCCAAACTTTTTGCAGCATTTCTCATCATGATGAACATCCGTCACAATTATTTTGATGATCCAATACAATTATTTTCAGATCGGCATCCAGCTAAATATTTAGATACACTTCAACAAAATTGTTCTTTCGGATAATTCTTCAGCATATAAGATCAGCATCGTGTAATTTTATTTAGAATTCTTCGTATCTATGCTTGTACTGAGTTCGACAATTTTCCGATTTGTTAACGATAATTATGAATTAATAAGAATTGTTGTTGGTTATTAGTGATAGAATGACTTTGCCAATAATCTGACTTCGCGCTGATGACGTGTACAAGAGAAAAGCACGGACAGAGTATCATACGCTGAATCATTATTATCGCGCCTTCGTTTTGTTATGTCACTATTATCGCCTATAAGGGTGTCTGGTGCAACGTACGTTATAATATCTTTCCGAGTATCTCTTCCCGAGCGTGCACACGTGTTGCCCTCGTTGAAAGTTGCGTCGCTTTCACGTACACACCAGCACAAGGCTGCGAAATTCCACGTGTATCATACAATGTTCGGAAAACTCGCAAAGTGCAATTTTTTCCCTCCCGTTACCTTTATCACATTTTAAACTCCACTTTTTGATTTTTTTCAATTAAAGGAAATTGCAGATGGTAAAATGAACGCGAGAGAGAGAGAGAAAATGGTGCGAAAAGCCACCACTTTTTACGTAGCGCAACGTGCATAATTGCACGTGTAATAATTAATAAAATGTATAAAATTATAAAGAAAATACTCGAACAAAATTATTAAAATCAAAAATATTAAAAATTACATTAAGAAATATTTTATTCTCTGCTCCGAAAGCACACGTTATCATCGCTAGAATTGCGTTCGTGTAAATTTTAAATTACATTTCCGTTACATGTTCCTCTTTTTGTTGCAAGCAAAAGTAAAAAAGTACGCGTGAAACGTTGTTAAGTGCTTACACAAAAATTACTGATCGAATGACTTCTATGAAAAAATCGCGTCGCACGTTCCGGCAAACGTATTGTACATATCTCACGCGGCCGTCGCGTTTTTAAAACGCTCCGGTTGCAGATGACAACGCGTATTCATCTCCGTTCTGGATGAAGTGTCAGCGAGTGTCTGGTGACCGAGAGCGCGCGGAAAGAAGCGTCGATAAGATAAAGGGCGTGTCGTAAATAAACGTGACTAACCGCAATCGCTCGCGTGCAGTGACGAGAGGAGACAAGAGTGAAAACGCTCCTCCGCGACGCGGCCTCTAAAATAGCACGCGATGGCGCACGACGTACGCGGTTCCGCATAGAATTATTTATACTCCCTCCGTGATTTATCGCAGATACGTAAATAACAACGGCATCCATATATAGGTAACATCAATGAACGATCACGCCCGCGGCAGCCCGACGGTCGTCGAACGTGATTCGAACACGACCGCCGTGTTATCCGCGGCGAAAGCGTTATTGTAATAATCGCGTTTATCCCGAGGATTCGGATTATTTGCGGATATACGGTTTCATTAATTAAATTTTCAGCCGTGCCAGTTCGGAAGTGGGACGAGATGTAATTTCGTTACGATAGTTTTAATTAATGTTGCATCTTGGGTACAGGCGCGTTCATTATGCAATATTTCGCCGGCCACTTTATAACTGCTATACAAAATGCAATGATGTTACTTTGTGACGGTCGACGATTGTATTAAGCGTGCGCTAAAATAAAGCCGCTTCGATTCAATGTTAATATGTAGGCGCGCAAGAATAATGTACGTGTTACGTAAGAATTTTCAGTTACACGGGTGCATACTCGTATATATATGTTAACACGTGCTCTCGCATTAGTCGCATACCTGCGAAATTGGAGATAACGTTGAACAGTGATTGCTGCCGCTTATCGCAAATCTCCTCGATTTTGATTACTCGAAAACTCTTGAGTTTAGCCAAAACAGTTTCGCATATCTTTTATTTGTGTTCCATTCAATGACGATTTTCCATATCGGTCAAATATTAATAGCGAATAAGAAATTCGTCGCGATTATTGATGCAAAGTTCCCGATTCGGATATTTCCGGATTAAACATTAAAATCTCCATGTGTATAACCAATCGCAATTTATCGATTACTATTGATCCGACGTAATAATAGGATATGTCGGCATGGTTTTATATATAATCGCTACGGTCGCAGTTGTAATGACAATGATATTCTTGCGCCACGTACGAGAGTCAGATCATCGATGCATCCGGACGAATGATACGTTCCCTCGTGTAGTCACGCTTGAGTCATCGCGTTGCGATTGCTGTTTGAGAGTTTCCTTAATGACGGGTGACCACGGGCTTTCGAAATCTCATCGACAACGCAACGCCCGTATGTTGAAAAATGTTACAGAAAATATCTCTCGATACTTAGTTAATTCGCCCACGCGAAATCCGATTTTATTCTACAGAATATTATTTTATTTATAGAAGGTAAAAACGTTTTTAAATTCCTATGAACAATCGAGGGGTAACGTTTAATGTTTCATTTTCTGATTTGTTATTGCTTACATGCTCTTTCTTTTACACTAATTTAAACGATAACGCGAGAGTGATTCCATAAAAAACTCGCTATAATTATCACTTAATAATGATAATTATTAATAATTATTGCATGTAATGTTATATGAGATTAATTTGTAAGTAGATAATTACAAAGAGCATGAATAAAAAGTACGTAAAGGGATATCGACAAAATTGCAACTCTAAAAAATAAATCGGAACAGAATGTGAACTAGGTGGATGCAAATAAAATTTTAATAAGGATATACATATAAACTTTACTCGAATAGACCTTTTTTATCGATTCAATTGTCCATATATTCTTATTTAACTCCTGCTTACGTACGTGTGTATCGTTAGACTGCATGTCGAGAGGACAGAAATCTCAAGATGGAAATTCATGCCACGGCACACTTCGAGGATAATGCCGAAGAAATGGCAGCCAAGGAAATACAGATGGTCTTAAAAGCAACGTCGCACCATGTTAGACAAGAAAAACGTCTTTTACGGTAGGAGAAGAACATGGATAGGGTATTTATACATACACGAAGTTTTTTTTTCTGGAATAAGGTTTTATATCGTTCTTGCTAGGTGAATCTGATCGGCTTATTTTTATCGAACGTGGCGTTTGCCTTTTTATTACAACTGTGTCACCTTATCAAACTCGTAAATAATTATATAAAATTTCTTCGATAGATTTTATTAATTTTTTCGAAAGATGACGTTTGTTATTCATTTCTGCGTCGAGAATAATTTCTACACTAGAAATGTTAAATCACATATTGTTATGAAGAAAATTTACGATCGAGATTGTCACTCGCTCAACATAAAGGTTACTTTCACACGTTTGAAACGAATATTTTTCGCTTTCACATTCGAAGACTCGCATCTTGTTTTGAATAGGAACGTCGGCTCCAACGGCTTGCAAGCTGCTAGAAACGCGGCCTTTTTTTCGCGAGCTCCTGAACTGGTTTTTAGCGCAAAGCCTCCAACTGGTTCTTTGAGATTGGCTGGCTCTGTTTGGTACGCTTTGAAAAGACAGACGAGTGCGTCAAGAAATGAAGCTTCGCGAGGCATTTTCGATACGTGCAGTTGCAAAGTACACACGTCTACGGTCTGCACACGTCTGCGTCTCTTTTTCTATAGCCACCGACGATGTCTTTGGACGTCGTCGGTCAACAGTCGCGAATGAAGTGATGAAGATATTACGCGTTTCTTTAGTCTGTTCCATAAAGTCTCGTTTTTGCGGCATAAAATGAAACGGGCCAGCCTGTCGATTCGTCTGGACATCCTCCAAAGTATTTGGACGCTTGCGTGATCAAATCATAAACTTGCGATTACTGTCTCATAACTAGTCATTTGTCTAGGAATAGCACTACGTGGTGAGTTAGTTACGAACGGACAGGTGCTGTTAGAAAGTCATTATTTTCACGTTGAACGTCGCGAATGAAGATATTTCATGTTTTTTACCTGGTCCGGCAGACTTGTTCGACGCGTCCGCATCGATTAGTTTCCCTCTTAAGCGACAGTCACGAAATGCAACGTTTGCGTAATCAAATCATCATAAAACGGTGGAATATTGGCTCGTTCTTATTTACCGGCTCCACTAAAATTAGAGCTATAGAGTGTGAATACTGTGCTATTACCGTGACGATGAAGTAATCCGTGTTTTTAAGGCACTCGAAAACGTCAAGCGGAACGTTCATTCATATATCCCCGTGGTATATTTCGTTTATTTTTAGTTCTGGCGATCTAGCAAACGTTCACATTTGAATAATTATTACTTCGGCATACTCAATTCCGTTATATTGTAACAGAAGTCAATTAAATAATTCCAATCGGGAGTTTCTTTTTTCTTTTTCAGATTGCACAGTTTTAAAACTTTATTTTTGCTCTAACTGCGAAAGACAAGCTGTTACGTTCGATTAGCCATTATAACCAGACGGCGGATTAAACAGTTTTGTTACAGCGATGCGCGCCCAATATTACGTTTTCCAATAATCGAAACCATCGCGCGACGCACCATGCGGAGATAATGATCCGCCCCGTGACGCGATTTCAGGATGATGGAGGACGCCTGTATCCGACAGAGAATCATGTGTCGACGACAGGCTGCCGTTCGCAACGACGACAGCTTGGCCAGTGATACTTAACTGGCCGACACAGTTACTGTTTACGATTACGTCCGCAAATTTATGTCTAAAATCTGGGTTAGTACAAGCGCTGTTAGCGGCAACCGATTATGTGGCAAGTAATCTTGTGTTGCCAATGTGCACACGAAAATAAATTCATTTTGAAAGACAAGGTAATGCAACACCTTAAGAACATTTCTCAAAACATTAAGAAATTTATGAAAAATTTACAGATTGTTTTATATTGAATTTAAAGATGGTAGAAAAAAATTTAGCAATTTTCTATCTGGATAAAAAGTTGTTTCAGTAAGAAGAAGACATGCGCTCTAATGAAAATATAATAATAAAATAAGAAATGATGAAAGGGATCTGAATTTTTAAATTCAAGTATTTTAAATATTCAAGATGATTTATGTAAAGTTTCGTTGTGATGCAGAGATGAATTTTGTAAGATAAACAAAATTAATTATTTAATTACAAAATAACTAAACAGATAATCACAATAAAACTTTGTATAAATCATCTTGAATATTTAAAGTACATATACAAAAAATTAAGATTTTTCCAATGTTGTAAAAAATAATTGAATTTTTAATAACACAAACAGAGCAGGTAAATCATAAAATATTATTAAATAAAAATAAAATCTTATTCACACAATTTTCACATGTATATATAATAGTTTATTTGAAGCGTTACCATATTTCTAAATTTTATTTACTTTGCAGAAACTGTAAATTCGATACATCCTTAACTGTACATGAGACTTATCACATTTGTCGTACGACAAATTTTTCAAGCGCTGATTCGCTACAGGATGAAAAATCTAGAGACCCGAGAACATTTCTATTGTGCAGCCAATCAACACGCTTGAAAAATTCGTTGTACGATAAATGTGTGTATGTAATAGTACCCTTAAATTGCAATATAGATCTTTATTAAAACGTAACATTCTGTTTTTATTTAATCGATATATTATCGACAGATGTATCGACAACGTCCGTATAGCGATGGACACGAAAGTCCTTAAGTCGCGCACGCTATTTTAATTTTGAACCAGAAAGTCAAGTTTCAAATGTAGGTCATACCTCGTTCCGATATTTTGTCGTTGTGTTAACAGAAATGGCGGGACGTTATTTCGCGCTTCGGCAGAAGTAAATTGGTGCAAGTGTCACAAACAGTTTCTTCCGCGCTACATCATCGTCGATACGATGTTTTCCCACGTTCGCATTAATTTTTCTGCAAAAATCTCCCTTATTTGCATACTGTTCGGACCTTTGCTAATGATTAATTAAAAAACAGCGCATTCGTGTTCTACATCTGTCATGTCCTTATCATATTTTTCATTGTTTTCATTCGTACGAGATACGTACATGCCATAATAAAATAATGCATGACTGACAGACTTCTCTGCTCGTAGATATTTCACGCTTCTTTTCGCGAAGCGTTGTTACGGCGCATTATTCTATTTGGACTATATACCTGCAATCGATCGTCGACACAAGAGAAGATTAAAAATTTTACTGGCGAGTTGCCAATGCTCGGAAAGGCCGAATATTATTCACACGGGGTGTAATGGGGCTCTCTCTCTCCCATGCGTCCGATGATAATTTTTTATAATTGGAATGCGAGCCGTAGCGGCCGACGAAGTTGCGGTCGGCTCGGAAATAAATGGACGGGCTGCGCATTCTCTCGGAGCGTACGTAAAGAGTACGTAAGAGTGGTTGTACGAAGGAAGCGTTGAATAGATACAAACGCGCGCGATGCATTTTCAAGCGCGCACTCTCTCTTATTGTGCACTACACCGCGATTGTGTATGTACGGGTCAAGGCGTCGCCTTGTCTGAAAAATGGTTTCTCGATAGTTTGCTCGAGAGTTTAAATCTCCCCCCGTCCCTTGTTGATAAAATCGGATTTATTCTTCTGATTAATTTGTTTCGCGTACAATACATTTAATAATAATAACAATAACAGCAATAATAATTCTATCCATTTTTCTTAAGACTGTATCGGACATGCGGCCACTGCAAAGTAAATAAAGTTATATTTTTTATAATTTATGTGCTCTATTTGTTATTAAATATTAAATTGTTTTTTACAACAGTGAGAAATATCTCAATTTTTTGTGTGTATATGTTAGGTAAGTACTTTAAGTATTCAAGATGATATGTATAAAGTTTTATTGTGATTGTTTGTTTAGTTATTTTGTAAATAAATAAATTTCATTTTGTAGAACTGATCTCTGCATCGCAATAAAACTTTACATAAATCATCTTGAATATTTAAAGTACTTAAATAAAAAATTGCAAACTTTTTTCATTATTAATATTTTCATGAGAGCACGTGTTTACTTCTTATTAAAACAACTTTTTATCCAGATAAAAAAATCTTAATAAAATATTCAGATTTTGTTCAAAACTTATTTTATTAATTAATCTCGTATAATCGCGGAAGGATCGGTTCGCAGTTGTTCGCGGTAATAAATCTATCAAATTGTCATTTCTAATCGCCAGTCGGATACATAGCGCATCTGTGAGATTTGTACACGGCGATGAGATCTTGATTGATTAATCCCGGACCGTTTACGGCGATATACGTACGCCGTAATGAAAAAGCGTCAACCTCACACTTTGGCCGAATTTTCCGCGTATTTATCAGCATTCTTCGATTATAAATTTTCTCGTAAAGGATTGGGCACCCGCACTTTACTGTTATCAGACCCGGCAACTATTCCGGCCGGTTTAACAAGATGTACCGGTCGTGCAACACCGCAGGATTGCTGTTATACCCGGCAAACAAACGTGGTACGTTACAGCTGTCAAAGAGAATGTAACAACGGATAAATTATGGATAAATTACGGCGCTTATTATGGACAGGTTATGGACAAAGCAGGGCCATGTCAGTAACCTCCACGTCCTCATCGGAGTTCAATTCCGCACGCCTCGATAGGCTTGCACAGCTGAAGGTTACACGAACACGCTACCGCTCATCGACCGTTACGTAAAATATAAATGATCGATTTCCACTGACGCGGACATCGACGACTTACAATGTGCTTTTTGTCGTATTTAACTGCGTTATGTATTGTGTACTTGTGTAATCGTTTCCGTGTAAAGGTAGCCCGTTTTTCAGAATTTTTACGTAATAAAATTTGGACGAATTTAATTAAGGTAGCGATTAGGGTAGCAACTTCATAATTTTTTGATACATGAAAATTAACGATAAGCTTTCTTATTTCGATCAGAACCGATCCGAGTCATAAAGCTAAATTTCTCTGACGTTATTCAAATTTCTCAAGTAAAACTCCAGAAATTTATAGCGGATCGAGAACCGGATTTCGTGTTTATAAGGTATATAATCTCTATATGAATTATTAGAGAATCTTTATCGACGAGAATTATGCATGTAAACAGCCAAATTAGAAGTAGCTCATATTTTAGGCTTACGCAGCCTATATATGTGCCTGCAGCATACCCCAAGGATACCGTGAAGAATCTGGGCAATCCTTATAATCGTTATACCATGCTTCACACTTTAACGAGCGTCAGAAACGGTCGGTCTTCTATTAGATAAGAAGTTGGAGGTGCTCTCCTCGGTTGTTGGAGTACAGAAATTCATGCGGGATGATCCCGAAGGTGCAATTAGACGGAGCTGCTCCCATTTGGCCTTGAAGCAAAGCTTGTTAAATCCACCTGTACGATCCTTTAAAGACTGCTTCGGGCAGATTATTCATCTCGTGAGATGAAAGCCTCGAAATCTGGGATCGACTTTGCAACACCGAGATTCAAACGTTTATTGGAAGTATAGCAAAACAATTTTCAGGCGACAACGCGCTCTTCGTCCCTGGAAACCTGGCAACTTCGATTGAAGATTCGCAAATCAATTGGCATACAAAATCATACAAAATGATAAATAGAAAAAATTTTAGGAATTTTCAAATAATTTTAATTTAATATTATTTTTTGTTTGTTAACAAAGAGCAGTTTTTAAAGAGCTATATAAATATAATTAGATAATAAAAAATATAATTTATTCAGCGCTTTTATAAATTAAAAATGATTTTTGAGATATCCAAATAATTAATGTTATAATACTTATTTAGCAAAGCGTAAATTTTAACAAGATATTTAGATTTATCCATCCTACTAATTTTAATATCAATTATCTCGCTTTGTATACTCACATATCAAAAGAATTATATGGTTAAGATTGTAGGAGTTTACGTTAGATTATATTGTATTTACAGACTATAACCTGGGCTACATAGTTTAGCTTACTCCTACTTCGACAGAGAACATCAAATAAGAGCGGTGGTGCGTGTATTTGCGTAGAAAATGGCAGGAAGATGCGGCACAGTTGCATGACTCCTTTCAGTTTGAGAAATCGATTTTACGGACACAAAAGACACTCTTGCGAAGAAGGAACTTCGTTATCGATTGGATGGAACCACCTACTTTCTCTTGTACCTCGCTCGGCATACTACAATCCCCGCTGCCATATGACACGATCAAGAAGCTATCGCATCAGCATTTTTTCCCAGGATTTAAGCATAATGCACGCCATAGATTCGTGCTTTATCTGACCCTCGTGCGAAAGATTCCGCAAGAGTTATCACGCTACCATCGAGTCACCATGAAGTTCGGTTGGTGGAGTTATACTCGTGACAGCAGAATTTTAAATGCATTCTGCTGCGTCGTAGCTCGATTAACAATTCGATACGATTGCCCATATATGTGACAAGAAGGGGGTACCGTTCGCGATGCGTATCAATCTCAATTGAACCCCTTAATTTACCATTTGAATTATTAGGTATATTTAACAGGGGACAAGTTTTACGCAGCGTGAAATAATCCCACCCTCCACCACTGTCTCCTCCCGTCCGCTGTTAAATGTTTCATATTTTTCTTCACACGGTACTGCGCAGAATGTCGAGAACGAAAGACGGGGAAACGGATGAGAGCGGCAAACGGGGTGACGGAGAAAAGGGTTTTGAAATATGTGGAGCGTAAAGAGGCCGACAAATTTCAACGTCTCTTCCCAATCGTCGTGACAGGCTGATAGTCGGCCGTCGCTACCAAATCATATCACTCGGATAACTCGCCGATTATGAGATACGTTTTTATCTCTGTCAAAGAAAAGGAGGAACCGGGAAGTCAAAAATATTTTCACGGCGTACGCTTGTACTGAATTGCGAGAATCCAAAATCCACGTTCGGTCACGATAATATAATCCTAATACCTAATACTCTCGTCTGGGATAAGAAAATAACGCGGTGCGTTGTGTATTAATTTTATCTAACGTTGAAATTTCTTGCTCGAAATGCTAATGAGCGAGGGTCTCGCCTCGATAAGGAAGAGCGGGGTTACGCCGCGCGAGTTTAATGAGAATTAGTATAATAATTGCGCATAATGAAAGTATATAATTAAATTATTTCGTTGTTACGATTTTCCCGTTGCCGGCAACTAAGGAAAGAGATCCTCGTTAAACGCTCCCGTGCGTGGACGTTGTTGATTATGCTTCCCCATGCGATAAGCGTATTCGGACCCTCGCGCTAATGGAATTCCACGAGCTGTGATCGAATTAGTTTCTGGACGAGGCGAGTCCAAGGTTAATAATGACCAAGTACAGGATGTAATGTGACATCGATTAAGTCGCGCGACCCAATTTACGCTAAAAATACCTGCTCGGCAGGTAAATACTGCGAATGGCGAAACACGTCGTGGGCGAAAATGTATACGTAGAAGAAAATTTTTGTAATTAACAAACACGCAGCGATTATGTAAAAGTCAAGCGATACTGATACGTGACACACATAATGGAAATTTTACTTTCAATATAAAGTTTTACATAACCTTTGTATTAAAATTAGGAGCTTGAGAAGGATTAATTTAAATTTATCTAATTATTTTAATGCGCAGATTTGAGTGAACGCAGGTTTCTTCGATCGACGGTCTTTTAGGAGACGAGATGCGGTTAGGAAAAGTTTCTACCTGCGAGTACAAAGGGCAGAGATTTAGGTTCCGAAGTAGTGCCGATTATACGCGCAAGCATAAGCAGGTTGTGTGGCAGGTATCCGCGAAGGGATTCCGCCCGGGAGAGAGAAAAGGGCGAGGTCTTTCGAGCGTGAGTACGCGTGAACGCGCGCACCGAAGCGCGTCGTTAACACACTCGTTCGCACGAGGAAGAACACGGTCCAGCAACTTTTTGTGTATTACGCTGTGTTTTAAAGATTTTGCTGTAAAACTTCGGGGAAAGGAGAGAAAAAAAGAAACGAAATGAGGTAATTCCCCTCGAGGATTTCACGCTTCTCAAAATACGCTAATTAGGAGATGCTTTCATCGTGCGCATAAAGACGCAAAATGGAAATACGTGCGATTCTGTTCATTATACTGACTTCTGGTTCTGATATCTACAAAGTATTTTGAATGACTCTTAGCTCACATTCGTGTGTGCTGTAAATTTTTTATAATCAATCTTGAGTACACGGGTGGGCAGTATTTGGAATATATGTATTTAAATATTTTGTATTTCATACTTATATACATTTTTTAAGAATGTTTTGTATTTTGAATTTTATTTGTAAATTGAATAAAAAATCTACAAACTGCCAATCAATCTTTCAACGAGGAAAAAGATAGTTTTTTTTTTATCTTGAACAATAGTGTGATTAATCAATATGAATCCTCTGCTATAAACTGCAACTGACATCATTTTTCAATGGCAAAAACAATAGCATAGCAAGTTTAGATAACTATTTCAGATGTAAAAAAAGCAATCACTCGCGCTACAGCACATTTTTGTGTTCGTCCAGTGGAGAAATTATTTTTATTTGCTACGTTTATCGGCTCTCCAGCGCGCAGTTCTCTCGTAAATACATTTTTTTGACACATTAATGTTTTTAAAAAGCAATAATAAATACACTAAATTAAATAACTCCTAATATACATGTTATAATATATAATTTCTAAATTCAATTTTAAAATTAAAATAAAATTTTCCGCAAGAAAAATAAAAAATATATAAAAAGATTAATAATATTAGATAATTAAAAATAAAATTGGAAAATAGTATTTGTCAAGTATTATTATATATTTTGTATTTAAATACTTGTTTTAAAGGTATTTTGCACCTTGTATTTAAATACATATTTCGAAAGCATTTTGTATTTAAATTCAACTTTTAATGTATTTTGCCCATCCCTGCTTATGTATAATAAAAGAATGTCTCGATATAGAATTTCGTTCTAAGTCGAGGACTTTTTTAAACTTTATTTCCACAATTTTTAAATTAAATACCTTTGCTGAAGTATATTAATGTTTGCTTGCAAATTCAATTATGTAAAATATATAATCATTTTTTACACATTTGCATTTTTTACGCGTTAAATTAATTTTATGCGTATAATTTTTGTACGTTGTACATACCAAAGTGCGTACAAAAATTATACGTATACAAATGTGTGAAAAGTAATTACATGATTTTACATACAAAAGTACACACTTTGATTTGCAGTGTTATCTCTAGCGTTTGGATGTCGTCGTAAGAGGTTTATCCACTCTCGCAGAAATCCGATACCTTTATTTGACAATTTTTCTTCGACGCTAAACATTTTGGGTGAGCAATAAAAATTTGATTAACGCGCTTTCGCGAACAAGATCGAAACGTATAAAATCGTCGAGTGCGCGTTATGAAAACAGATCCGCACACATCGCGCGAGAGCGACGCACACAGGTTTACAGGATGTCGCTCGCAGCGAAGCGTGTCCGTGACTGACTCGCACTGATAGATGCGTGCAAGGGAACTCCATGTTTAGAGTTTCTTAAGGTCAGCCGATCTAACGTTCGCGTACATCACTCCGGAATACTTTTATCTACAAGCTAATGCGGTGTATGAGGTGTACGATCTTGGGGAATCAAGCGTGTCGCGTGGACTTGATGATGATGGTAGGTACTTCTGGAACATCAGAACTATCACGTCGAACATAGCGCACGAACGATCAAGAGCGATCAGACGATGTATAGCGAGTTTCCCATCGTTATTCGAGGAGCGGCCTGGATAAGCGACGCGAGTAGCTACCTCGCAGCGACCTTGCGGGAGCGTTCTTCAGCGATGCACTTAGCGCCGGGGCCTCTCGAAGCTACGGCACGCGCTAACGAGCAGCACGTAGCAGCTAGCGCGTCACCTCCTCAACCGACTGCGCCAAGTTATACAGCGTTATATAGCGCCCATAATTTTCTCGTCCGTATCGAGCGTCGGGTGAGCCTCGAATTTCTTAAAACTTCGCGCTGCTTTGGAACTGGTCTTGAACGTAAGCCTCGATCGAGCTACGAGCGAGAGAAGCGCGGTGATCTGTGTAGTTCAGACCAATTACCAATTATCGATAGTTCTGAAGTTTAACGTTTCGGGATCTTCCTCGTCGAGGCCCCGCGGGAGATAAACGCGGCCGAGTCTCGAGATCCCAGTCCCCGAAACGGATGCGGGATTCGAACGCCGTCATTTCCGCCCGGATCGACCGGGCGGATGCCGCGTCGATCCGGGATTAGAATCGGAAGCGCGCACGCGAAAATGGACCTTCCTCCCGGTCTTTCTCTCGGGTTTCACGTATAGTATAACAAGCCGACGGAGAGTGGAACGGAATCCGAGATCGGCGACGCAGAGACTTCCTCCTACCTTGACGACGCATGATTGGACGTCGGATGGAATGCTTATTCCCAATTTTACTGGCACTCGCGACGATCGGTCACAGTCTTACACGCCACAGCGGAGCGACAAGCGGAAAAGCGACTGAGAGGAAAACCCGGCTGTTCGCGCGCGGCGCACGTTCCCGGATACAAGGTTTATAAATAAACGCGGCTCCGCGCTACGACGTCGGACGTCGTTGTTGCGATCCACGCGACACGACGGTCGGACATGGACTGACGTTTCGAAGACTCGCGAGTCGCGCCCTCCGTATAGCTCTCTCTCGTGTAGAGCGATGAATGATCGTGTGAGAAAGAATACCTGTTATTACACGACACGCTGAAGTAACAGGCTGACGAGAGATTCTCCGTTAACCCTCCCGACCGACAGGAAGGGATATAATCGAATTACTTCTTCCACCGTAATTTTATATCTCGGACAGATTCTTCTCACCGTCATCTCGTGTATTTTTACAATTTATTCGAGCATGAAAAGTTTAACTTTGCTCCGTTATTTTATTTTATATATACTATAATTATTACATTCCGTATTACGTGTAATTTTATTCTCAGAAAAATGGAAAATTAAGAATTTTTGACAAATAAATCATTGAAGAATTAGCGAGTGCTATTTAAATAGCGGATGGTACACTGATTAAGTAGCTCGCGTTTGAATTTGAAGGAAAAACAATATTGAAACAATTATAAGCAATGTAATTATGTGAAGTAAATACACCCGAGATGCTAATTATTAAAGGTGTGTAACAAAAATGCATGGACCTATTTAAATAGTTAGCGCAAACGCAATAATTAGCTCGTCATTATTGTATATAGATAAATTAAATTATGTTATGGTAAAATAAACGTTATTATAAACGTATTGCAAGTATACATGTTAAAAATTTAAAATAACGATTTTTATAACATAATAAATCGTAAAGCAATAAAAGTAATATCTCCAGCATAAACTTTGGAAAAAAAAGTTATTTTATTTTTGTCACCCACAAGCTCATCACTAATCGATTCCAATCGAAGTCAGTCTGAAGTCAATCAGCTATTTATATTAATGACTTCGTTTCGTCTCCGTAAACTGATAGGAATGACAAATCAATGCGCCTTCTCGGATACGAAAACGGCTGCTGTCGAAGGCCACAAGTGAAACGAAGATCGGGCTTACGTAAGAATTCACTCGTCGCAAAAGCTTATTTACATATAGTGCTAATTATGCCTCCGTTCAAGTGTGCGATTATTGAAGGTGCATATACGTGTATACACACAAATACATATATACGCATAGAATTGCTGGTCAAGGCTGTTAGTATTGGAAGCTGCTTCATGCTCAAAGATAGCTGATAGAAAATATTCCAAGTCTCGTTTAATTATCCAACCTGTTTTTAAACTTCACCGCAGGCACTAGAAAGCGACGATAGCAAGTTTTTCTTCTGTCTCTTTTAGTTATTCGATTATAAATATTTAAATAGCAACTGTGGCACACTTAGAATATTTCAAATTATATAAACTTTAACACGCTGTAACGTTTAGTGTATTAATTCTCACGTTACGACGTTACTTTCAGAGGCAGAGGGGAGTGGGGAGATGTGACAATAACGTTCCCAGATACATATAAAAAGAAAGAGCGAAAGGGACAGAAGAGGATAATGAACCCGGCCGATTAATGGAGGTAACAAGCACAGCACGGTAATATCGCTTAATTGTACATTCCAATTAATGTTTTTGTGCGAATCTTGTCGTACTTGTTGTAAAACTACTGGCATTCATCAGACTGTAACCAAGGTCAGTACTCACGCGTATTATCTAACGGTAATTTGAATCTGCGACACGCTGAGGAATGCGATGAAAACGAAAGTGAACATTTCTAACGCTTCAAGTTCGAACTTTTCTTCTTGCAATCTCTTTCTTCGTACTTACATTTTACCAAAACTTTTATTTAATCTCGCTGTTTCAAATAGTTTCAGACTTTGTGCAAATCTTTCCATATTTATTCGTTTTTTTTCTAACAAAATAAAACGTAAATTATCATAAACAATAAATATGTCGATTTTTTACGTTTTCCAGAGAAAGAAAAAATTATTTACATCACAGATAAATATTTCCGTTGAACATGTACGTTTTATCCCGCGTATTTTGCTAATTGTTTCGTAAATGCTTTTAATACCCGCATATGTATCTTTAATTCACAAAATATATTTCGTTCGCTAATGAATGTTTTAAACAACGGATTTATTTCACATTTTCTTTTAGATAGAAATCTCATGCATTCTATTTTATCCTTTTAAATAATTTACCCGACTGTGCTACGCATAAAAGAATATCTTTATTGCGTATCTTAATTAAGAATGTCGTAATTACGTGTGCATATATTACTGTATAGTGTATAGCTATATTTTTTGAAACCAAGTATGCTTCCTATTGCAAATAATTAAAAACTTGAATTTTCATTTCAATATGTTTCTTTTTATTCCTTTCACATTTTTTACACAAAAAAAAGTTATATGCTTCTATTCCTACAACAATGATCCCAGAAATAATTATTTCCTCGCACAAAAATTGTCTATAATATTGTAATAAAATTATTATTAACAGCTAAAAAATTGAAATAGATTTTCTCTTGTAATAGTTTGTTATAATATCGTCGTTGAGAATAATTGCTCCTGATTAATTTTGTTCTATTCATAAATAGTTTTCTAACGTTAAGCTGAGAAATTTCTTGTAGTTTATGTTCATGCCCATGCTTAGCTACACAGAAAGAACGGGTTTGCTAAAATATCTAAAAATTTATAGTTCGATACAGATCTAGAAATAATTTTGTTAGATCATCAAAATAATCATGTTAGACTCTCAAATTGCTGAAATGTCAAAATTTTTTGCAGCATTGCTCAAACATCCATCACAATTATTTTGATGATCCAATAAAATTATTTTCAGATTTGTATCCAGTCAAATATAACATTTATATATTTTAACAGAACCGTTCTTTTCGCGTACATAAAATTTCTATTATAGGTTATATATAAATATAAAAGCTACTGTCTAAAATCTTTGGAGTGGAATCTCACTCTAAAAGTGTGAAAATCCTCCCAGTCTTGATAAAGAGTAGCAGAATCAAACTTTTAGAGTGGAATTCCACTCTTTTAGATGAAATTTCACTCCAAAAAATTTAGAGAGTATAGAATTCTCTTAGAGAATATTTGTCATCACATTCTATCCGTGTTTATGGTCTACAGATTCGCGAGAATTGGCAAACAAGCGCGTTTAGAAGGCGTGTTTCTTGTCTCTATTAATTAAACTATCGATCGGACGGGCATAAAAAGATTGGCTTCCTTGTAGAGCAGAGCATGATGGGTCGAGAAGCCATATTTGTGTCCGATCCTATTATAAATCCACCGATGATTGTTGTATGCGGAAATGCGTTAGAACGAATTCATAACGTCAATGAAAATAACACAAAATATGGGCGAAGCTTAATCGAAAGTCTATCGCGATCGATACACCTTCTGACGAATCTCGCGATTATCGCGCTGCCTCTTGAATTTTATACGCAAAGCGTATTATAATACCACGGAATGCAGATAACCTTGATGAAAGTTTAATTGTTCGACGAGAATCACTTTGACGACGTTGAATCAATTTCTTCAAGATCAAATATCATATCTTTTTATGAGGGACCAACCAAATTCGGAATACCAACCGTGAGGTTTTTACAAAAGAGCAACGGCGGTAATTAATATTTGCTCCGCTTGTGACGTTAATGATGTATTATTCATCCTGGGCTTTATTATTTCACGGAAATGCCATAACGCTATACTGATTGGCTATTCAGGAACTTTAGAACGTCGCGCACCACCTCCTCTTAACTCAAGTGTCCCGTAATGCTCATACGGATAATGCATGCAAACTCAGTCTGATCGGCTTAATGAGGATGTACCCCGGTCTGAATGGCAAGTGCAAATTACGGGCGCGTGGTCTCGGGGCAAATACCTATATTAAAAGCTACAACTATGTGTTGCTTCCACTTGGCCACGTGGAAGCAACATTACCGTATTTCCGTACGTAAGACGCGTAAATTTGCACGCTGTAAACTTGCTGATATAATTCGCCTGTCAGCACTATCATATTACCCTTCGCAAATCCACTGTAACATGTTTCTCACCGTATCATATTTTTCCTGTTTATTTTATAAAATATCTTCTCAATATAACTCTCTCTCTCTCTCTTCCGTCTTCTTTGTGTTAAAATAAAAGAAAAAATTTTATTAATCTCTCGAAAAATTCGCTATTAGATACAGGATAAAAAGAAAGCACTACCTATTACCGTGCAATAATCGAGTCTATTGAAAACGCGAAAATCTCTCTCTCAATTTTCTATATCGGCGCAGTGGCAGTTTCTCTGAACCTGACCCGAATAGAATTGTTAACGCGCCATCAGATACGATTGACACATCATCGGAGAATAAGACAAGCTGTAACGTCAACGAGAGCGCAGTCCTCTCCAGCGGTCGCGTACAACCGGGAGTTTCATTTTAGAAATTACGGGCGCTCCGCTCGACGTTCCGGCGTTTTTCCTCTCCTGCTCGCTCGGTTTTCCGTTTCTCGTGTACAGCGCCACGCCGCACGCGCGTTGCACAATTAATTGCAATCAGCGTAGCGTTTCTCGTTACTCTCCCGACGCTCGTCCGGGAAGAACTCGGCGGGTATAATAGTGTTTCTCGCGGTGAGGTGGAACTCGAAGAACTCAAGTCCTCCTCGTTCTCCAAGTCCAGCGTCGTATTTATAGCCTCGCGAAGGCACGAGAAGTTGGAAGAAACTCTTGCTATACAGTAATTCGGGAAGGCTATAAATAAATTCACCGGATCGTTAAATACGTCCTTCGGCGCAAACGTGTCCGAAAATAATAAAGATTAGGATATATTATGTACAAAGATAAAAATGCCGGTATGTGACGACAAACGATACATGTCGGCATTGAAAGCATATGGCGATTCGCTTTGTATTATAATGTCAAGTACAAAGCGAACAGTCAATGAAATTATTAAACGAGCACATGAGATCGAGGTAAAAGATATTAATTGTAAGCGACGTATTTCTCGCATTTGTCACGGAGGAGATTAGCAAACATGCCAATACTATCGCGCGCGAAGAATTGTGCCAAGGGTTCTTAAAACATAAAGATAACTTGGATGTGGCACTGATAAACGCTATCCGTCTCTCCGAGTCTTTCAGGTAAAACCGCTAAATTTTGCGGAAATAACTTGTGAATGAATAAATGCAACGTATTAATTACGCGCGTGTAATTAACCTCTGCGTACGGCGCGTACATTCCGTTAAAAGGAATATAGAATTCTAATCTATTACTTCACTTTTTGAATGCAGTTGAACGCGGACGAATTTGTCTCTTCGGATTTCGTGAATCATGAATTTATTTCGCGGCGGTTGCAGTTGTGTTACACTCTTCATTGCGATTACTGTACTTAGTTACATGCGCGAATCTGTTTCTCTCAGAGTGCTTACTCACGTTGCAACAAAAGCAATTTATGAGAGATCGCATAACACGGACGCTAAATGAGTTGTCCGGTCGGAATTACGTACAAAGTTTCTGTGCGACTCTGAATGAGAACTGCGAAACGCCAAGAATTCAATTCGTCGGACGTTCTCGCAGGTAATTAAATAATCGTTATTACCAGATGAAAGAGAAGATTCTCGCAGAAATTTAAACATCTTTTTGCGTCTATAGATTTACCGGAAATCAAATTTATTTTCGCGACGACGACGATGACGACGATGACGACGACGACGACCGGTTGAAATCATTTTAATTAACGTGAAATTTTCTACACATGCGTGCAAACAGGCTTTGCGTAACTCTGCTGGAGTATCATAAAACGAATCGTTAAATCGCCTTAATAGCGACGAATCACTATCGGCCTTGAAGATATCTATCGTCGTGCAATACAATGTGTCTGATTGTGGAGACATTTGCAGTGAGGTCGTTCGATCGACAACAGTCAGTCAAGACACAATGAAGGTCTTCACGGAGGGCACACAGACGTCTCTCTTTCTCTCTCTCATCGTAACGGGAAGTCGCTCGAATTCGCTTCGTGGGAACTGAAGAAAGAGAGTCATTATTTGTTTCGCGTAAACCGGATAGCATCGGAGTCTAGAAAACGGTGCAATTACATAAGGCGGTTTTAGATTTTTCGTTTGCGAAACCAGGATGCTGGAGATAGCTTTGGATTTTCCATAATGTAGAGCACCGGCTACGTGGCGGACAAGCAAGTTACGGCGGCGAACTGCGCCGATCGTATTTCCGTAAAACACAGAAGATAAAATTATCGCTTTGCGCGCAAAAATTTTCTATCGCTTTCTTGTAGCAAGACGCGTTGTCGATTTTACGAGTTTCTAAAGCAATTAATTTTCTCTATCGTAAACAGGATACTCGAATGTCTTACGATCTGCGGTGTTTTACAAACAGATAATCTTATAATTTATAATGAATCGTGATTGATTACGAAAATTAGGACTTACGGTCTCATATTTTATTCTTTCGTGGAAAGAGGTACTCGACTTCTCTAGTGGCCTGCTGTGCGGTGATAAGAAAACTTTAACGCCAAGTAACTCTACACACACGTAGAATATGTGGTTATGAGTCATCAGCGAATTATGCAAAAGACGTCGTGTCATTCGCCGGCTATCCGCGTATAATAATAATAGTACTCGCGATAAGGCCAATGCTGAGCGTGTAAAGACACAAATATTGATGATTGGGCTGTGCATGGCAAACTGATAAATTATCGTCGTACCCCTCTTACGCAAGTCCACGTACAAATATTGATCTAGTTCTTATGTACAGAAATAAAAGAAGTGCGTAGAATTCTCGATCCGCTGGTATATTTTAAAAAAGCCCTTTCACGCGAAGATCTCAAACAAAAGCGGTCACGTAGGAAATGTAATTCCAGAGGGAAAATAACAGACCGATATACGTATTACGTTATTACACACACGGATTGATGTGGACTTGTACGTACAGGTGGCGTTTGAGACCAGGTCGTTCATCGTCATTGAAGAACTCATCGATTACGAAAACTAGATTTAGATACCTAAATACGTAGAGACGGTGATATCTAGGCCCGACGGTTGCCAAGTGTGATCGCACAATAGACAGTGCTCGACGTAATCGATGGTTAGAGTGTTCCGGTTGTTGGCCACGAATAATTCTTCGGTACAAAGACCACGAGGACGGTTTTGGAGGCTGATGCACCAATGAGTTGGATGCGGGCATAAGAAATTCTTGTTTATCACGAACATGAGTACTTTGGAGTTGAGAATTTGTAGCTGCAGATATTTCAGAAGTAGGAAGTGTGTATCACAATATTTTTTAAGTCTTATCTTACGGTAAAACCGATATGATTATTCTTCACCTACGGGATAAAAATCTGCGATAATCTATTTATGTAGACAGAGATAAGTGTATAACGTGACTCACAGCAGAAATATACTATAAGTTACACTAATACATATACACGGAAAGAACGATTTTGTTGAAGTATCTAAATATTTTGCTGAATACAGATCTAAAAATAATTTTATTCGATCATCAGAATAATTGTGACTGATGTTCAAGCTTGACGATCAATGCTGCAAAAAATTTCGACATTCCAGCAATGCAGTTTGAGAGTCCAACATAATTATTTTGATAACCTAATAAAATTATTTTCAGATCTGTATCCGACTGAATTTTTAAATACTTAAAAAATTCAGAAAACCTTTCCGTGCAAAAATTTTTAATTTTTAAAAATTATTCATTTCCATAAATATATTCTTCCATTTATAAAAGTACAGAACGTAACAACTCTCTCACGGAAATGCAAATAGGGATCTAGATAAATTGCAGTTACACAATGCACCAAGGAACAAAGTCACAGCGGCCCGGTCGCGTAATTTCCCTTTAAACAAAAGCAAATACAAAAGACTTTGATCCCTCTTTTGATGATGCAAAGAAAAGTATTGATTATCAAAGTCCGACTGTGCGTTGTCGGTAAAAGGATCAAGTCGTTGAGAGCGTGACGCCAACGTCGTCTGGCGTCTTAATTGTATTAATAAACGGTTCAGACGAAGCCGTTTGATACCCGTTGGGCCAGAGTCAACTCGCGCATTATCTCCATCACGTCTCGCACGAGATCCCTTTGAAGGAGCAACCGAGTATTGCGAGCTCGCCCGGCTTCACCCACGATTTTTCTCCGACCGACATTCTACCGAGAATAGCAGCGGGCATCGCACGACGACACAACGGCTTTTCTCGGTTCAGTTGATGACGTAAGTAACAACGTACATCACTTCAACGTTTTTATGTCGTTGTGTCTCACGCCGCACGTCTTTTCTCGTAATTTACACTAACAGACGGGTCCAATTAATTTTCTTAATGCATAAATTTTATTGATTTTTAATAAATACAATATTTATTTAATAAATTAATATCGATCAAAAATACTTAATAAAAACTGCATTTCACGATCGAATAATAATCGGCGCGTGTGTGGTTCAAAAATGTGAGGGCGGAATATAAAGAAATTCACAAAAATTATTATAATTTAGACTATTTTATAATTAGGAGAGCTCGCTCGATAATTAAAAATATACAATTTATTTTTGTTACCAGATATTACAATGCCGTCGCGTAATAAATTTATTACATGAAGATAAAAATATAACGTAATCTATACATACAAATTTCGTAAGTTGATCGAAACGTAATTAGGGAATTAAGCTCCATCGAGACTGTCTGCGAGGCACTTTGACCCCATTATGTCACGTTCAGAAGAGAGAAGTGGATCATCGATTTGAGATTGGAATCCCAAAATTGAGGTCGACTTTGGCCGATACCTCTGCAGTTGATAGTTATGCTACCTGCATTGATCACCTGCGCCGCGATGGATATTTCCAACTGCGATATTAATGGCTGGATATTATCTGCGATCGGAGATTATCAACGTGCAGTTAAATATACGATAAGAGATACTAGAAATGCGCGGAATGTTAATCTGTCTCATAAAATAACAGATGTAAAAAATTTTGCCATTTTTGCACGTTATAATTAATTTTGCTCATACAAATTAATCGTACGATTAAGTGGCTAGAGTGTGGTATGTGTGACACGTGTTCCTTTACGGGATATGGATCGTTTGGATTCTAGGGAACGTGGAGAAAGCGGCCGTACGTTGCACCGAGGCAACAGATGCATTATTTTAGCGCTGCACCTAATCGACGACGGGTTTGCGCGAGGTGAGTTAAAACGATGGTCTCGATAAGTAGAATAAACGCGCGTACGGGAGCCGACAGCCTAGCGGGGGGCCCTGTACAGTTAGTAGCAAAGTGTAAGAGCGACGCAATTTTGACTGCGAGGCGCGTCATTCGTCGCGTTATAACTCATTAACTTTAATGATCCGCACGATTTGTTCCCTCTTAGCATCGTTTCACTTCCAAGGTCTGGCATTTGGGGCGCGAAAGCACATACGCGATAGAAACATACGGAGGACATGCTACGCATTGTCAACGCACCACCTGTCGCGACGAACGAGCACCTGATTGATTTACGCTTAATCGATATAAAAGCGAATCTATCTACGTCAGGAGACATGTATAAGATTGCCTAACCTAACGTGTATCAAATCAATTTTTCAGCTCCGTTACGTCGGCAAATCATTCATTTTCTATTCCGTACTGACAACAAAGATAGAAATAAAAGATTGATAATTGTGCGTATTACATAAGTGTACGTCTACCCCTTGAAATGTTTCTATCTTTTTTTTCACACTACGATAGAGTAAAAACAATTGTAGATAAAATTGTAAATAAAACATTTCAAGAAGCTGAGTCTCTTCAATTTATAATCTCAGTTTTATCGCAACTTGTAGTCGTGAGCACGGAGATTCTTTTTGCAGCGATAATACTAATGTTTCTGTTCTGAAATCAACGCAGTATATGTAGATCAAGGTTTCTTGTATTAGCCGTCTTTCAAAGTGTAATCATGAAAGATTCCGATAAACAAAAAAATAAACGTCCGTCAAGTTTTCCGTGACGGGAATGGACTTTATTATTATTCGGACAGAGAATTCCCATATTCCTAACAGAACTCTATTCTCATGGGTGATAAATCGCGAAAGTAGTCGGGGACTTTTAGGTATACAGACATGTCGGGCAAACAGATAAATCTTGTCAGAGTCGTCCTTTCTTTTTCTGTCATCCGAGATTATATTTTCAAGGTGGGAAAAAATATAGCGTCGCTGTGAATAACTGAGCGATTACGATATTCTTAAGCGCAACGAAAATATTTTTTTTTTGTATTTTATTCTACAATTTGTCTTTGTTCTTTATTATATATATATATATATATATATATATATATATATATATATAGATTTTACTTTTTTAATTTCTTCCGACTTATCGGAAATTGTCAATGCCACATAACTCTCGTGATGCAATGTCAAAAATTAAAAATCAATTAATCACGATTTCGAAAAACATTTTATCCAATTTTAAATTTACGGTATGTTTATGCAAAATATATGAATGCTATAATTCATCAATTTCAAGGTTTACATTCAATTAAACCTCGAGTCCAAAATTTTTATTTTGTAAGAATAAAATCAATATTTTATAGTTATTTTAATTCCTTTTCTTTCTTTTAACCCTCTGTACGATCAACTTTTACAAAAAGAGGACAAAATATTCTGATGCCTTCCCATAATTAGCTTTTTATGTCAAATAACACGGTCGCCATTAAAAACCTGTCAGTGTACGTACCGGGTTATGGACAGGACTAACGGTAAGAAAAAGAGAGATGACCCGGCAGAAAAAGAAAGTGCAAGAGCCATTTCTCTTACACGGGGACGTTACCGCGGATACGTGCAGATTTCTCGACGAAAGCAAGAGAGTGCACCTACTCTAAAGTGTAACGCGCGACGTCGATGGAAACTTAATCTGTAATCGAACCGATCATCGTTGATGCTCGCTATGAATACCAGGGAGCTCGGCTGAGGTGATAGCCATTTCAGATCGCTCAATAAAATCTAAATTGATGCACTAAAACCTGCAATTTTGCAAGACAATTTGTAAAAGTCTGAAAGACTTCTTATTACATTATGCTAAATACATATGTTAGAAATCTTTTTTACAAATATTCATAAAGTAAAAAAGATTTAATTATATTCCATTGAACGTATTACTACTGTGTAAATTATATTTTTAAAATTCATATTCAGCAAATTAATTTTGTTCGTTCCAATTCATTAATTTCAAAAAACACTTCTTCATTATGATAAAGATCATTATATTCAAATGCGAATACTTTTCCTGTAGCTCATTCCGATTTATTTTCCAATCTTACTAAACCGTCTTTAAAAATTTAAATATTTTTATTTTTATAAAACAAAACCCCAGTTTAAAAAAAGAGTTTGTCTTAAAATCGATTTCCATCAGCAATAAACGCGCTCATAAAAAAAGATTGACCCGTTAGAGAAAGCCCGCGGTATACTTAATTGCTAATTTCCAGTCGATTTAATCCAAATCGACGACTTAACACACATTCGTGGCTGGCGCGATGATCGCGTTAATTATTCCTCGCAGACCTATTCTGGCTGATTGCACCATTTACATCGATTGAGATAATGCACAATGCAAAATGTATGAGTAAAGTTTCTAATCCTTGGAGAGAAGCGAATATTTTATATTTTAGATCTACGATTATACAAGCTTCTTTTTTTATAGTAACTTTATCGTTTTTCGCTTTTTCAAAACTCTTGAATCTGAGATCAACGCGAATGGACATCTGTTTATACAAGTCAACGAGAGCTCAACGGTATTGGAAAGAACATGAAGGACCACTTACTCTCTCGAAAACACAATTTTGTATTGATCCGGCAAAACGACTAGGAAAAAAAGTCGCGAGAGCGAGAAAGGAAGGAAACAAAACTGTAAATTTGACGAATCTTTTTCTGTGCACCTGCAGAGAAATCATTCACGGACGAAAGTTTCGATTTAAAGCGGGTCGCGCGACGAGTTCGCTTTCGAGAGAGTCCACGGTAAAAATCGTGCGCGAGAAGAGATATATGCACCCGATGCGTGCGTATATCGCATGGCCGCTCGTCATTATGCACGCGACGTTCATCAATATCTTCTGTCAGCGTTAGCAATCATTCAATGACTCAGGCGTGTGCGAGACACGCCGCGCATTCTGACTTCGATGGCGAAACGCACGATTATCGGAGACGCGTGCACCGAGGAATCGTCTCGGTTTTCTCAAACGACTTGAACACAAGCATCTGAAGTGATTTTAATGAAAGAAGTTATCAATATATTTACGCTTTGAAGGCGATACTTTCCCCTATCGAACGTTGTTCTGTTGTTCCTTCATGTAATATCTATATTAGATAACTTGGTGATAAACAGTGAAAACGTGATTCGTGATTTCCACTTTCTTGTCTCGAACATGCTTTCTCTGGATCTTTAGCATGCGAATGATGTGTGATTTTAGAGGAGAGGATTTTGTTTAAACGTACACTATAAATTCAATATTCGTTTTGTAAATATATGTTACAAGTAAATAAATGCTATATAATTTTCAACAAGAGAAAGTAGTGTACGCATGAAAATTCCATGTTTCAGATACTTTGTCTCTTGTCAACGACGGTGTAGATCTCAACTGAATCAGAAAACGAATTCTCAACAAACCGATAAATTTTCTAACTACGTATAACGACGTAGAAAAATGTATGAAACATTTGGATTTTCTTTTTCTTAATAAAAACTAGACGTTTGAGGAAGCAGGAAGTAAGAAGATATCTAGCTGAGGACGTTGCCCGATAGAAAAGCGCATAAGATATCAGAAATAGATCATCTCGTCATGTGTACTCGAACGTCACAGACGTGATCAGAAAATCGATTGACCCGTGCACGGTTGATATTTATAGGAAGTGAGTTCCTCACTCCGCGTTCTACTTGCTGAAACACTTGATCGCCGTCTTCCTGTACTATTGGGAAGACAGAAGTAACAGAAGCAGAATGTTAGTAATGTTTGGAAATGCTTCCGTTGTTTTATTGATTTGCGTGACGCTGTTACTAAGAATAACATTTCATTATAACACTTGATCGCGATCTACTTTCTCAGAAAGTCACCACGTTAAAAATCACGCGAGAATTCTATCGATAACAGGCTTTCAGACGAAATATACCTCATAATTTCCTTAGTTAGAATTTGCTGATTTATAAAGTAAAAAAACTCTCTGACTTAAGGAGAGAAACTTTAATACCGCAATCATTGATAGTCCTCATTAAGATATCATTAATGAAAGGCGGTCGAATATAAAGCGAAATTCGAAAAGTGTCCAACATTGATACTATACACAATCACTTTAAACAGGACTGTAATAAGGTACTTCATTATAACATCAATAATAGTATATGATTTTATCGCTTATCTAATCTCAAACATGAAAAAATTCATGCATAATACGGGAGAAACTGGATTTCTCGTCTGGTTCCGTTTGTACATATAAATGTGAACGCATATAAATGTGAACACCACGCGCGTGTTTCTAATTTTGCCCCCAATTATCGTATACCTTATAACGATTATAAATTTTTAAGAAATTAAATTGGTAATTCAGTTTTTATTAGCGACAATCTTGATAAAACTACTGTTTAATGCTCAACGTTAAACTCTCGAGCAATCTTGTCAAATCAAATTTCCATGTAAAATTAAATTAAATAAAAAATGGAACTTTTTTTAAAATATATTTGCAATTTAATCTACTTTTCAATTAACTCGCAAAAAGACACGACTTTACATTACTCATAAATAAAAATTAGGTTTGCCAAGAAAAATTTTGCAAGATTTATACAGACAGAGTGGAATGGTCGAGGTATCACGTGTATCACCGATCCAAGTTTAGTTGTATGTGTATAAAAAGTTCTACAAAAAGAAATATATTCTCAAACAAGAAAACTAGAATAGGTGGAATTAAATAGAGTGGGCCACTCCGAGGGCGGTTGATTGTTACGTATTCACCTGCTACCTTGTGCCCTATAAAAGTCTAAAGCGGCGCTTGATATCGATTTCTTTCCCAAGGTTGTCCCTTGAAATATCTCCTTGAAAAAGGAGCACTCGCTAACATCTGGATAAGAAAACGCATTTCTCGACCGCGTCGTGTCTAAAAGTATTCAGTTGAGTTGTCTGGCAAGAAATTTGTACTTCACGTAATGTTACTCACGATAAAATTTTCAAAAACTTAGTGCAAAACTGGTCTGAGCACCGAATTGAGATTATTAAGTTACTTTTTTGTGAATCGTATGAACCTTTCGTGCATAGAAAAAAATTAATGTCGAGTAAACAATTCATTGTTTCATACATAAGCAAGAATATGAAACCTTCTTGAAAGAATTTATAATTTTAAACAGACATAAATTTGCTAAATTTCGTTTCTATATGTAAGGGAATTACGTCTGTTTAAAAATTATCAAATTCTTTCAAGATTTTATATTCTTAATTATGAAACACTGAATTATTGATTTAATGGTTATTTTGTTCTGTGTAATTTCAAATTTTGTGACGTCAAGATTAAATAAAGATTCCTCTTTAATTTATTAAATTAATATTAATTAAATATAAATTAATTAAATATAAAAAAATGACAAAAAAAATAATACTGAACATCGTCATTATTCCTACAAAAAATGTTTTACTATAATGTTTTCATTGTATTTCTCCCATTCATCGCAACCGGTTGTTGGATCTTCAGGTAGATCCTCGTATGCGGTAAAAGGTCAGATGATACATTTTGGTACTTGCGATTGTTGCCGAGACGTCTTATTTTCTCAGTGTTTCTCAGTTCCGAAATAGTGAAAGTCATGTTCTCGAGACTTTAGGGCGTGATATTGAGCGTTGAAATTGTAGCGCCGTCAAAGGATACACCTTGTATTGATAATAATGGACGAGTATCTACGTAATAGTTACAATCTAGGTCGTCTGAATCACGATAACATTATGCCGCGCGAAACTGTATGGATGACGCAAAGGTCGACCGCAAGTAGTTGTGCAAGAAAGGACTAAAGCTCATATAAAAAAAAGGATAGAAAAAAGAAAGAAAAGAAAAGAAAAATAAAAAATCAAATTCTCCATGAAAGCTACGTCAGAGAAGCACAGAGAAATTCTTCTACGGTGTACCTTTCGTAATGTATAAATGCCATTGAGAAGAGGATACGGGGTCTTCTTTATTAAAAGACCTGCACGGTACATTGCTCAACGAGAAGAACTGGATGCGGTGAAAAGTAATTGACGAATGTAGGTCGCCGAGAAGAAACGATGATGTGCATATGTATATCCGCAAAATGCGCGGACAATTTAATCTTATATAGGGTGCTTCGGAGACGATTCGAATTACAGGGAGATACGCTGCGCAGGACATTTCCTATCATAAGTCAATTATCGTCACGGGCAAGAAAATGCGGTTAAATGCATTCCTCTAGGTGGGAAAAATGTGAAAAATTGTAATTACCCGTGAAACGGTGTCTTTACAGATAATTACGGAGAAATTACCGCGCGCGCATCGCAATTCTGTCTGTCCGGTACAAAAGGACGTGTGAATGTGCGTGTATATGTGCGTAAAAAAAATTTGCTAATTTTTTGTCAGATTATACGTCTCATGCTTTCCACGTTAAATAAAAGTCGCACGTCAGCAAGGATGTATTTTATAGCGACAACTTTTCTTTTTTTTTTCACGCTTTCAATGTAAATAGAGTCTCATGGCGCGTCAACGTCATTCGATCACGTCCTCCGTGAGTCATTGACTCGGATCAATCCTCCGAGAGGATGAACGAACGTTCGCTCGAGGAAGGTCATGCATGGAAATAGGGCAGCTATTAATTGGGCTTTGCGAAGAGGGCGGCGAGGAAACGTGACTAGCAAGCTCCGGAGAATTGGGGACAAGTTCAATGGGAGCGCCTAAGTGAATTGTAGGAAAAGTGCCGAAGGCGCTCGCGAAGGTCAAAGGTGAGCGCGAGAACCCGTTAAGCTAAGCCCGAAAGCCTTATCCCCGCGAAATCTTCCTAGTTGTTTTGTACGGTGAAGATCGGTCAGGGATAATTTTATCCTCGTACATCGCGCAATTTATTTTTTCTGACTCTGTCAAAAGAACTAGTTGAATCTGTCCAAAAGAAAACCTATGCAAAAGAAACTGCTTCTCCATCGGCAAAATGATGAGAACTGAGCGTCAGACAATAGCGGAAGTGAATTTTCTCTCATCGGTAACGGTATCGCTAATGTAGAATTGAAAAAAATCAACCCTTTCTTGAAAGAGTTGAATGAAAAAAAATTTCTGTCTACTCAGATTAATGCAATAACATTGCTATATAAAAAATTGAGAGAATATCTGACGCGCAAAATAGCACGCTAATTATGTGTACATTAGAAAATTTGTTTTATCGGAAATACTGCGGTATTTACTTATCGCAATCGAATCTTCTTACGAATCTTATCGATTTGTCTGACGTGACTCTCTTTTTCTCTCGCGAGATAGCTGATGAAAATATTATTTACTTGCCATTTAAAGAGATTTATGTAGCTGTAAGTAGACACTCGTATAAAAGACCGCAAATTGAGATCCTTTTACGGAACCAATGCTCACTTCAATCGAGCGTCCTCTTCCTTACGGTACCTTCTCTCCGTCTAACCGCGGGACATGCTCCCATTCATTTCAGACTCCGCGCTTCGTTGCACTCGATGGATCTTCCATCTACTTTTGCATACAGTTACATATTACTTGATTCCCTTGAGGATTTCCGCCTTGAGGTTTGATGAAAATTACGTAATTATCACCGTATTACTATATCATTATTGCCCAGTCAATAAAATGGTCTTTATTGATAAGACTGTGAAAAAGTGCAACAGATAAACGAGTACGTTATTAAGCCACGAAAAAATCAATTGTTATCCATGTTTTACGTTTTCAGGGTCCATCATTTATTAGAGTTACATGTATCAGCATGGTTATCAAAATTTAATTAGGGCGTCCGTCGAGCGAATTTGCAAAGCTAACGAGAAATTCCATTATTGTTAAAGGAAGAACATTCTCTGCAACCAAGAGAGTAAATCTCGAGAGATTGAATTAAAATTGCAGGTAGTGTGTCTGTAAAGCCGGAGACATCGAATACCGCGACCGCTTACAAAGTGCATACACTTAAAAAAAAAATAATCTTGCCAAGTACAGTCAGAATTTTTGACTGTAAAAAATTAAGATAAATAAATGATTAGCAAAAAGTTTGATAATAGCTACCAAATGATGAGTGAAATAATGCCAATTAAATATTTGGTTAATAAAGTTAAAAATAATTAAACTTTTCTAAATATTTAATAATCTTTATTTACAAAATATTAAAAAAATTATTTTTGATTATAACCAAATATTATATTTAATTGGCATTATTTCATTTGATAGATATTACCAAACTGTTTTTTTCAGCGATAAATAAATCTACATCAACAAAAAATATTTTTTTAATGTGTGTGCACGTCTTTACAGACATGGATATATTTTAAAGAGAAAATATCTTTTTTTAAAATTTAAATTCTCACACGGGCAATTATCTAAATTCCGATTGTATGCTTAGAAAATAAATAAAAAATTAAATCGATACGCTTTAAAGCAAAAACAATAACGCAACAGCGTTAGAAGCATTAATCCGTGATTAACGATCGGAAAGCCGCGGGTAAAAAGAAAGGCAATCGAACATTATTGATCTTATCTGGTGGCACGAAGACTGACTTGCCTTAGCCCCGTACTTTCGTGTATCGTGAAGGAGCCCGGCGGCACGCAAAAGCGGAAATGACGAATAACGTTTATGCGTCACGTCCGAAGGTTGCAACGTAAAAGTGTGAGCCAAGGAATCCTTTCACTCGGCCTGCGCGATGTAACTTCTTATGTTCGTTACGACGGTGGTTTCGCGCTAACACGTGCCGCGGTTTCATCCGCGAGAATCTCCTTGCGTGCATTTCTCTCTAACGATTCCGATTCATACCTCAAGTCTCGAACGACTCTGACGTCGCGTTTCGCGCGTATCAATGATCACTGATCGCGAGTTTTCGAGATTAGACGATTCGCAGTTGTTATTGTCACCTCGGATTTATCGCAGCTTATCGAATGCCTCAAAAATGTTATTCCAAATTGGGTATCGGTTCGCGCACGCACCTTAATTAGGTGCAAATGATAAGAGAGCAATCAATGTGATTAAAGTGAAGTGTGTGTGTAGACGTGTGTGAAACGTCTTAAATGATACAGAAACAGAAATTTTTCTGAGTCATAATTGACATTTCGATACATAATCTTATATCCAGTTTTAAATTCAATATTTTACGATCAATTTTCACTTCACGTTGGTTCAGAGTTCAACGCAATAATAGATAATAAGCATTGTGAGAGTTTTCATAGTCCAATTGCAATTTACAGTGCGCAATTTGGAAATTAATTAATGGCTTTGCAAATATATGCTACGCTAGAACAGTCTCCGTGTTATCATGATTATGACAGTTTAATGTACGATTAGCTTGCAATAATGTTTCAGGGACTTTCTATCCGCATGTTGCGGTAGAGCATCTCCGAGACGTGCAATTAGACGAACAATATGATATTTGTAGGAACCTTTATATAATTTGAGTGTGCAACGTTATTGGAGGAAGAAGTATTACGAAATAGTGTTATTGAGCAAAGACGAGCAGGATAATACGATATAAATTCGAAACCGCGAATTGAATATACAACAAATTAAATAAATGGGCCAAGATGGTCATAGCAAGATCTTGGTACTGAAATATATGGTTCAATTCATATCGAACTGCGCACCGAAATAATAGCGTGTTATATACTGCAATACGTATCACAATAAGTATTACACTGATGCGATTTTTACATTCCTGTAACATGAATCGCGTAACGTAATAATTAATTTCAAAGTGTCTTGTCCCCGCGCGCTGAGGCAGCACACGCGCTTTGAAGAGAGAGTGTAATGAATTAGCAGAAGCGACCGGTAGAGAAAATCGAATAGCTATCGCTTGCCGTTCCATTCCATTCGGATAACCCACTTTCGACCACCGTTGCAGACCTCGGGGCATGCACGCGGGCATCTCCTAAACGTTGTGTCATCGTTAAGCCTCTGGCTACCGCGTTTTACACGCGTTCGCGCGATATTTCCCGCATCGGATTAACAGTTGTATAACAGTCACGCAAAATCCTCACTACAAACAATGCAGAATATATTCCGTGCGAGGAAGACAATACTTCGCGCACCGACATACCATAAGAAAGAATCATTTTCCACGCGTTTGAGATTTCTCGAAATTTAGATACTCTAAACGCTTGTATTATACGCGCCTACACGTTGTAGAGTATCGCCCACCCAATGTAAATGAGGATACATTAGCAATATCATTGCATTCCTATTTATCAAAACATCGCGATCGAGTGCCCCGCAAGTTATTGAACGAGGACGTGACCGGGATGATAGGTTGATGATTCGCGCGTGGGTGCGAGGGTATCCCTCCGCTTTGCGCATTGGTGACCGAAGAAGAGAACGATAACGGACGCGGCGAGGAGAGAGAAACGGAATCAGGGAACGGGGTGCCAAGGCATCGGAAAATTGCGGCACCGTTGGAGGCGGCAGTTAACCGGCCACTCACTCACTGGATGCTGCATGTAGCCTCGTCACGGACTACTACACATCGTCTACCACCTGCAAACCCGCCCGGTTTTATTTGCATTCGAGGACAACCCGTTCCGAAAACCGCGTTCGACGAACAATCCAACAAAGGACGTCGAAATCATTGTTCGACTTTTGTAATATTTTACTTCATTATGTAACATTACATTAAAAAAAAAAAAAGACGAGCGCAATGTAAAAATTTTTTTAAGTTTTTAAATCTAGTTGGTGTTGTTGCAATTAATAGCAAAATATAAAAATTTCATAATAGAATATCCTAGTACGTTTTTATTACGTTTTAATATCTGCGTAAAATTTTAAATCAATAATTCACTCATTGATTTCAAAGTTACTTAATTTTTTGTGTATTCTCGGTTCTATATAATATCGCGAAATAGTATTATCAATTAAATCAAAATTTTTACAGGCACTAATAAAACTGTAAGAAATATTCGTGCAAAAAATTCATTTCGATCCACTTACTTTGAAAGTTATTTATTTAAAACTGCAGTAAAATATATAAGTAATTTTCACTGCAAAACTAATTATAAATCAAATTTTTCATCGTTTTTTTCCTCGTAGATGATTTCAGGGCTAAAACTCGGATATCTGCGGCCAAACCTTTTTGTTGTTAATTGAGAAAAAAGAGAATGAACCTAGAGAAGCCACAGTCTTCAAATTTTGACAACTTTTAGCTCGTATTGTATAGCCAAAGCATCCTTAACGACAGAGTCGTTTTTTCGTCGCGTGATCATCTCACGAGAGACTTCAAGGGTCCCGCCGCTCGATATACCCTCAACGATCATTACACAAATTATCTGGGTTATCGGACTCGTTACTGCTACCGCTATCTCTCGGCGTCATTATACGCGGCGTTATCTGATTACAAAGAGACATATACACGTGGCTAATTCGCGCCCGGGGAAAGGCGCGACGCGCCGGCGATAAATCTTCATCGGTTTCGTTGCGCAACACACCTCGGTGGTCTCGCTGTCTTGCTGAAAGGAAAAATGGGTTACCGGTAATTGTGTACAGTACGTGGGAAGGAAGTTGGTGCGGTGTTGCTACGTGGCACGGTTGGGGTACGGTCATTTCGCCAATGTGGCATCTCGGCCAGCTAGAGAAGAAGCGTTCGATCTGCGACACAGCGTGGCATTGGCAGCCAACGGTGGACATCCAGCAGCCTTCGCGAAGCTGTTAATCGGCAAAACGCGTTTCCGCATTCCTGCCGTCGCGATCGCGTCCCATTACGGGTTTCATTAAGCGTGTGCGACGTTTATCGTTCGAGAACGAGACGGGCAATACTCCACTTTTCTCGCAGGCGATACGGTGGCCGGAGGATATTGCCAATCACCCTCGGAATGATTTCTTAATCTCTCGCGTCGCCAGGAAATAATTATTTTGCTTGTGCACGCAAGTTGCGTCACAATTTATCACTGCTTCCTGCTCTCTCGAACGATTGAAATTGCATTCGACTGATCTTTCCTTAATCTTTACCGCTTTAAGACGAGATCTCTAATGATCCCTCTGAGATTGATCGCGGTCAAGTACCTTCATTAGATCGTTGAGCGCGCAGTGAAAATATGAAATACCGTGACGTATGTATTAGCTACGCTGAATTCGTTCGTAATAATTCTATGAATTTGCGAGCCGCGTGTGAACGGAACGACGACGGCGGACAAATGTTATCCGGCGATGACTGCGTGACACGCGGGAAAAATTTACGAGCGAATTTTTCCGCGTGATTTCACTTTACGTATCGCGTTACGTACAGCGATACGATGAACGGCGGCGCGACACGACGAAGTCGCGTTATACGTTGCGAGACTGATTTTTCAGCGCGTCATCGATCATCGAGATGAAAACCGCGCGATCGAGAAACAGGATGGAGGTACAACAAGCGAATTGCAGCTTCGAACACCAAAATTCCATTTGCCCAAGTCTCCAAACAAACACAGCGAGAAATGTTTAAACACGAGTTATAAATGTCAATCGATAGGAAAATTTTGCAAATTTAATCTCTGTCCCGCTTGTTTTCCACAATTTCCCTCTGTAAATTCCAACAGTTCGATATTTTGGTAATTAAATTTCAAATTACATACAAAGTTTTGTTATAACAAGTCAAAACGTGATTGAAGCACAATTTATGCAAGTCAGCGTGTAAAATAAGTCAATAATGAATTATTTAATTCAAGTGTAATAATTATAAATAAATTTAACTATCAATTTACAAAGCAAAATATAATAATGATGGACGTTTTCGGACTCACTGGTCCTTTTTCAATATCTATGCTCAACAAATTCAAATTACATCTGTAAAGTTACAATTAAAGTTTTATATTCATTAATTTACATAGATGACTTACGTCTCCCATAAAGATCTATATATTACAAAAACCTAATTTATTCTAAATATTAGAGGAAATAGAATATCACATCTTTACATTTTAAGAGAGCAATGACTCCTAATTTCCTTTTTTTATAGAATTTATATTTGAATGTGACAGCTCATCGCCGTCAAGAAGATTGTTGACAACTTTGAAACTGTAATTGAGCAAGCGCATCGATCATAATTACAAAGCTTTTGTATACTCGTGACATTTATTATATTATTAATTAAATAAGATAATTTAATTTTAATTTGTTCAACATAAACATTAGCATAAACGTCCATCAATAATCGTATGTATTTTACTTTGTAAATTGAGAGCTAAGTATATTTATAATTATCATACCTAAATTAAGTTGCTCATTGTTGACCCATCTTACATATTGATTTGCATTTGTTAAAACAATTAACGTCTGGATTGGAGTAAATTTCCGTTATCTCTCTCATCCTTCATACTTAATTCGCGAAGTAACTTTTCGCTCGATCACTCGTGAAACCGAAGATTAATGATAACTCCAACATTACGCACTTATAATCGAGCCGACGAGGTCTTTGCTTTGGAAACAAGACAGATGGAAAGAAAGAGGCCTGAGCCGTACCACACGCACGCACGAGTTGTCCAAGCCCGTGGATTACGCGTAAAGAAACGGATTACGTAGTTTACTAGGTGCAACGATGTTGTTTATACCTTGACAGCCGGTCACTCCATTCACTGCCGCGCTCCACATAACGTCCCCACGCAGCAGCGCAGTCCTTTTCGTGATTTAATGCGTGTTACAGCGACGTGGGCAGGTGCAACGCTGATGCAGGGAGAAAAGGGGAGACAGAGAAAAAGACAGAGAAGAGAGAGAGAGAGATGCATGGCCAAGCTGAGAAATACCGCGTCGTCAGTCAACGGAATTTGCAATCGCCTGCGATTTTTCTCTCGTTCGCATGCCTTTGACGCCTCTCGAGCCCGCCACGCCGCTCGCGCGTTACTCTTCATTCCCGTTACGGTATTTACAGGAAGTGCCGTCCGTCGCGGAATGCACGCATCACTGGAAAGCTTTGTGGCGTCCCTCCTCTCGTCCGGCGTTATACGAGCGCATCGCGTAGCGTGCATTCGTAATGGCGAAAGTTATCTCCTCCACAGGTGGATCTCGCCGGACATGAACGATAAAACGAGCTTCTCGCGGTAGCGTTTGAGAGAGGAGGCACGCGGGAGAGGAAACGGCAATATTTAAAAGATTTAAACTTCGTAATGTACATCTCGTTAAACGTGCACTCGAAAAAAATGGTCTTGCAAATACAGCTACAATTTTTTGGCTATAAAAATTTAAGGTAAATAAATGTTATCAATATTGTGATATCGCATATGTTTGATACTCATCCGACCTGAATAACAGTGACCTGTTTGAGAAATTTAGAAAAAAATTTTTCTGTGGGCCAATCTCGCTTGTTATAAAATTTGACTGTATAATTGGCAATGAGACCTAAATTTTCTAAAACCGCTTAAAATGTTGTTGCTATAAATTCTGTATGTGATAAGTAATATTTTAAAAAATAGCGATAAAATTTTGTTGACGCCTAGAAATCTACCTACATTAACAAAATATTTAAAATGATACTACACTGGCTAGGAACAAAGCAGTGTACCTCACTGCACACAATTAATTATTACGCAAGTATTTCTCGTGTGACACATTTATTAATTGATCATTTAGAAAAAAATATTTTAAAGTTAACGCTATTAAAAATTAGAGAAGATTCTTTATTTTTGTAACTTAGAGAAAGCCTTACCAATTTTATTTTCTATCATATTTGTAATAAATGATAGAATTATTTTTCAGCCTCTATTTAAATGTTTAATTATCACATCAAAAAAACATCAACCTTTAAAATTTCATTTTATTTAAAACTCTCATCAGAATTTAAAGTGCAGGGCTTTAAACCGCGGGTTGATTAAATATTTCAAGATCGATACTTTCGCGAGCAATTTTGCAAAAGTTTAGGAATTAATTTTGCTCCAGCAATTCTGTTCCGTCTATTTCAAAGTACGATGTACACGCTTCGATATGTAACACATAATCCTCAGCGTTATGACAACGCAGATTCGTGTTGACAGAACGTTTGCGAGATTTTGCGCCAGTTTTGCAAGAGCTTATCATACTCCACAATTCCGAGTTAGACTCAGAGGGGGATTTAGCCTTCTTTTCGCGGTGATAAACACCGTACCGTTCTTTCCATCGAACAATCGCCATCCTTGGCCTTAGCCTTCCAGTCAATTCGCTGACGATATGTACCTCACGGAACATCATGCAATTACGTGAGGCGTTAGTGATTACAGAGCCCGACGTCGTTCAGCCAATAAAACAACGTCGGAACGTCGCGTCGCCGCGACCTTTTTAATCATGCGTTTATACGGCGCGGTGGTTGTACATTCGGTATGTTAACGCGGGAGTATTTTAGTACGAAACTTCTCTCTCCGATTAGGAAAATCATACGTTCCCAAGTAATAATTCCGCATCGACATTGTAACGGTATAACATCGTCGCTGAGTTACAACTCTGTAACGAAAGTAGCTGGGAATTATTATGCACGTTATCGTGATCGCATGATGTCTGCAATCTGCAGTTTCATTATCAGCTCGCTTGATAATGAACGTAACGAATAAATTATCATATCTTTCGACTGTCATACAAGAAGCGTTTTTATTGTGTCACGATTTCGGCGATGCAAACGTCTTACGGCGTTGTAGGAGTGGTGACTTTCATACGAGTCATTTTTAATCCTCGTGTTCGCGTCAATAAAGCCATTGGATTCCAGTCATATAGTCGCCGAGGTTTTAAATTCCGGAGAATATATCACAAAGCAAACATCATTCCGTTTCAGATTAGATTTCGCTCGACCGTTTACCGTTTGATAAAAAAAAAAGAGAAAAAAATACTCGATGAAAACAACTAACGAGTCTTGATTCGAGTGTAATCGTCCGATAATGTGAAAATCATATGTTCAAACAGAATCTCCTCTGTTTTAAACGCTACGTTTCTCGATGAGCGAATCTCAAATAAAGCATCTATTAAAAGTGAAAAACAACTTTTTTTTTACTATCCGTTCGTATTTATGACTATTCTTTTACTTTCAACATGTAAAGTTTTTACGATCACGTTTTTCTGGAAATTACGCTTCATATTTTATTTTCTTTATTTTTACGTATTTATACGTTAAGAGAAAAGATATGTTTGGTATTTGTGACTAGAATTGCATGGTAAAATAATTATAGTTAAAAGTGCTATTTTTATAGTTAATAATAATAGCCCTGTGTTTACAGTATCACTTACAAAAAAAATTTCCTATAAATTGCGATAATTACAAATATTAATATAGTGAAATGTCAAGATATGGTAAAAGTAAAATAAATATATTTATCAATATTTTTAAGCTCATATCTATAAATAATGAATAATATAAGGCCGAGAACGAGCTATTCTTTGGTTTTTCGAATTACAATTGATTTTAATCTTAACAACCAAGATACAGTTAGCAGGCTAACTGTATCCTGGTTGTTAAGATTAAAATCAATTGTAATTCGAAAAACCAAAGAATAGCTCGGCCTTATATTAAATATATTTATGTAGTAAATGCAATAATAATTATGATAAATATAACTAATTTTTAAACATTTGCTTATTTACCTAGTAACAATAATAGTCATAAATTGCATAGCTAAAAAAACTATAAATATATAATTGGTACTAACGATGACAATGAATTATAGTTAAATTATGATAATCGTAACCATTTTTTTCTTTCCGTACTATATAATTTATCTCTATTCTTTTAACTCATATTTAGTAATTCACATTATTTACTTTTTGCAGTGCTTTTCATTTCAGAACGCAACAATAAAAAAAAGTTTGACAATAATAATCAAATTTTAATGAAATAATTTCAATTAAATGTTTGATTGATATAACCAAATATTTAGTAATTATTTTTAGAGTAAGCTCCAAATATAATAATAATAACCAGTTGGTTGCTGAGAAAAAAGGTCAAAGTATTAGTAAGAAAATTTTTCGTCGATATTTATTAGCTATAAAACATGACATTTTCTTCGATATGTTTATTAGTTATAAAAACATTTGATTGTGATAATGAAATATACATTTCTGTAAAACGTATCTAATTTCTGTTATATCTCACTGTTTTTATTAATTAATTTATTTTCTATAGGAATAAAATTTCATATTCAAATAAACATTCACTTCAATAAATAATTTCACGAAATAATTTTATGTATCACAAATAAATCACAAATAAATTTTGAAATTTCTTCTTCACAGTGAAAACGGTTACCAAACGATTACTAAATATTACATTTAACTTGACTGAATAATTTAATTGAAACTATTTCATCAAAGATTGATTATTATCTAGGTTTAATTATTGCTAAACTCTTATTTCAGTGTACGTTTGATAAACTCCATATTTTTCATAGATGATTTGATGAAAAATTTTTAATAAACATTTTAAGAAAAAAAAACTGCTATTTAATAGTCTATCTTTGGAATCACCTGTATTATCCATCGTTAAAAATTTCGAACGTGCCAGAGCGAGAAATCCTCGGGCGAGGCACGCGCGGCGCTTAGACGCGTCGCCCATGGCGGAAGCGAATCTCTCACACGCGCGCACACACCACGTGTGGAACTCACACGCGGATGCTGACGAAGGAATGCGATATTCGAGCGAAGGGAACGCGAACGCGCCACTGCACGGGTGAGAGTACGGAAAACCTGGAGGTCTGCCAATTTGTGCGACGTCCAAACGTGCCTTTGCTCCTTCAGGGTTCCCTGACTTCACGTTCGTTTCGCGTGCGTGCGCGCGCCACAGCGAAGCAGCGCTATCTAAATCCCCGAGGAATACAAATCGTATTAATCACGATGCGCTGGGAAAGCATGACGGGGCAAATCAGGAATCTTCGGCGCGACAATCGAAAAACTGGCAATTATCTCGGAAAAACTTTGAACGAAATTATTCTTTCGATACCACGCCACCCGCCTCGCAAACCGAGAGAATTCTCGAGCTTAAGATTGTTCATATTCATAACTCGCATTTAGCGCGTGTTTTATCGCATGTGCAGATCGCGCGCGACGTTATCTGCGTCTGAGAATCGAACGGCCGCAATTAACGTTAAATGCACGATGCGATTAAGGGGCCTAAATTTTCTTGCCTCGCGGTACACAAACCGTCGCCGACGATAATTCTCGGCTATTAACGCGAACGAGATCAGCGAGGAGGACAAGAGGCGGAATTGTAATTAATCAGGCGCAATGCCGATAAATTGGCACGATCAATAAATCTCGTGCGACGCATTTTATATATTTATATGTGTGTGTGTGTGTGTGTGTGTGTGTGTGTGCGTGCGTGCGCGTGTGTGCGTGTGTGTGTGTACATATTTATATAAAAAAAAAATATATATAATATATTTGTGTATATTTGTGTGTATATGTATACATGTAAAATATTTATAAATACATAAAAATATATACATTGAGAAAAAATATAAAAAAAAAAGAAAATGCATGGACAATCGTATATAAATATGGTTTATTAAAAATAATTTTAATAAACCATGTATTTGCATGCAACTTGGAACGCATTTTCACTTTTTTTTAGTATATTTTTCTCAATGTATTCTTATGTATTTATATGTATTTTATTTTATACAGGGGATATAAATAAATGTCAATTATTCTACGTATTCGCATCGAAGATATTTAAAAAAGTTTCATGTAAACATGGGTCTAGAAACGCTCACAGCGAATTTGATTGGGTTGCACTAGTGCGCACTGGTGCACATTAAAACCGCTATACATTAATCTTACCCAAGTGTAAAAGTGACATATCACATATCACTTTATGTTGATTTGTGCACGACTTTAATGTTCACCAGTGCGCACTAGGGCATCCAATCGAATTCGCTATTAATTTTTGAGAAAGGAAGGACTTTCATTGTGAAACAGTGGAATATCTTGAAAACGGAGCAATTGATTTTATGTCGAAAAGTATGCCAGAATAAAGTACAAATATCTCGTGAACTATTGACTTTCCGACAGCAGTACTTTATTATTTTCATCCGCAAAACAACTAGAATTATATTGCATATTATGTAACTCCATTAAAATAAAATGAAACCTTAATGTAACTTTGAGAACTCGATTCTTTTAAAAATTGATTTTATCATTATTTATCTCCTTTCAAATTATAAGGTAGTTGAATCGAATAAAGCATGTCTAATTTATTTTATTTTTTATAAACTTTAGGTATGGACATACTGAAATAATCTAAGTAAAAATAAAATGTTTATTTCAATTCAACTCACAAAAATAAAAATATCTTCCATATAGAACATTTGCAAATAAACAACAAATTTTTTAACTTTCACATTGGACCTTATTAAATGCTTGTGTTTTTAATAAGATACGAATCAAAAATAAATTGGAATTAAGAAAGGAACTAAATATTATTTTTAAAATTACTTTTAAAATGATTAATAATCACAAAAATAAAATCTCTTGAGATTTAATTTACTGTTAAATTATCTTTGACTGTGTAATCAATTTTTTAACTTTTAAAAATTTTTTATTTGATTATGAGTGCAATTTTCACTTCTTAAAAATTAGCAGCATTGAAAATCGTTAGCCTCTGTTGTAAGTCACACATAATAAACAAATGACCATAACGATAAACGTATAAGTAGATTTTATTAAACAAGAGAATATTATTTATATAAAAAAGTATACTTGTTAAAAAAAATCGATGTTTATTTCTATAGTTAGGAAGTTGAATATTATAATATAATGTAATAAACCATATATAATAAACTTTGCAATAAATTTTTATAAAAACCGTTCATTTATCCACTTCGTCACAAGTTTTTGTTGTACTAAATAAACGTGCTGCTGCCAGTTTTTATTTCCCAGCCCCTCTTTACCTACTTCCTGCGGCACACCTTTTAATTATATATTCTAGATAAAAGCATGTTTTTAAGTAGTAAATTTAACAGCGAATCTTATTTAGTGCTCGACATTATTTGGCTCCAGTACCTAACAATTTTCGTCTGCAACATTTTTTGTCAACTGTTTTAGTTTTATTGCAATATATGAAACTGTTTCACAATAACATTTCTCCTATCTCAACAGCTAAATGTTTTTAAACGAACGTTTATATGAACTTTCTCTTAACGTTTGGTAGATGGGAATATTTGACACTTGTTCACTCACATCCTCTATAATTATATATATTGCACCGCGTATCCTCTCGGAACGGAGCGCAACGGATCGCAGATAAACGCGATCTCTTCGATTCGATATTGGGTTCAGGGATCGAACGGCTGGCCGCGAAACTATTGACCTTCTCCGCGGCGTTTTCCGCATTCCGCTTCGCATCCTCAGGGTCAGTAATCGCGGCGGGTGTCGCGACAAAATTTTTACCACCGGCTCACGGGAATTTGCTAAACTGTATGTGGGGCGCCGTTAAAGGAAAAAAAAAAAAAAAAACGAGGGAAAGAGGCTTCTCTTCGCGACGAATCTACTCGACGCTTCCGACCGCGACGAAATCCAAGTCCACGGCTCTTATCTCAACACGAAAAAGCAGATAAACTCGATGCATCGCCGTAGACGAGTAGAAAGGCTGACCGGTAACTGACCTCTAATCACTGCTCAAGACGGTCGCGCGAGGTCCTTGAAAGCGAGGCGAAAAGGAGCGAGCGCGGACTGGTTTAAAGCATTACACAGCAGCATAACGTAATCACGATAGCGGCTAATTGCCATTTGTAGAACGCGGTGTCGTGAGAAATGTCCGACTGTTCCAGGCGGCTCCGTGCTCCGAAACACAACGGCCGCTTTTACGGAAATCGACATCACGCCCATTCCGGCAGACGTCACTCGCCTAGCTAGGAAGGAAAATAAGGAGACTCGCGATTCCTTGCAAGCGGGCAAGAGCAAAACCATGTTAACATCTCGGATTCACGTGCGATTCACGCGAGCAGTTGCTCTAGCACACTCTCGATCTGTTTTTGCAACTCGGCGCGGGAACGAACGGTGGTCTTTGCTCCTCCCCTCCCCCACGGACAAAAACAATTTTTTGCCTGTCAAAGGCGTGAGATCTACGACGAAGTGACGGCCCGGTCGGAGGGGGGGAAGGGGGGATAGGTTATCCGGAATTTCGCAAATCCGCGCAACTCCGCGGCGCGTCGCGGTTCGTGGCCCGCGAGAGACAGAAGACAACATTCTGGGTTACTCACCGAAAGCAATTCCTCGGCACGACGGCGACCGATCGGGGAAGAAGGGGAGGGCCGCCGACTGGTTCGCTGGTGGGTATATCCTTCCTTCGTGGAATCCGGCGAAAACTAACCCCGCGGTCGAGGTGCACCGCGTATCCCACGTGTGCGAAACGCAATCAGGCACACCGACACTGTTTTGACACACGCGCGAGGAACACGCGAACGCCGCGCCGACCCGCTGACACGTACGATCGCACGCGATTTCACGGCAATGGAATTTTGTCACGTCGCGCGTTTTCTCAGCGAACGGTACCGCAGACGCTCATGTTGCTGCACCACGGACGGTGAATTACCATTCCAGCTCTTCCCTCTCCGCGGGTCCTCGCGGCGCTGGGCGTGGCTTAAGCGCCGTAAAGATCCGAGCGCCAACGGTCAAACACGAGGCGCGCTCATTGGCCGAAGGCGCTGGCCAATCGCGCGCTTGTACTCGACACCGCAAGCGCGCGCGATTTGAATCCATTGCGCGATCATTGAAACATTGCTTGTTTCCTTTAAATCAAATACGTGCGGTTTATGAAAAAAATAGACATTCTAAGTGTAAAAATTCTTTGCGATAATAAACAATTTAAGAAATAATGGCACATAAATAAAAATAAGATGGGATTAATTTTACCGACTGTCAGTAATTTATCAGCATCGTATGTGTAATTGTAAATAATATTTTTGATATTTCGCAAACCGTAAAAAAAACTTTGAATAACCAAAAATCAAAGTATCAAAAAAATAAAATTAATGAATAGTTAGTACACTTATTAAATTATCAAAAATTTCTAGTAGTAAAAGTTTAAAATTCCGAGTCGCAAATATCTAATAAACTCCTAAATACAAAATGTCAAAATATAATCGGATAAAAAATGACTTGAAATTAATATTCCAAAAACTCTAACTTAGAGAGAATTTTGCAAAAATTTGAATTTACAGAGATAGATAAAATATCAGAAAATTAATATAATAATAAAATATTATGGAACATCTCAACAAGTATGATTTGGAAAAATTTTGAAATTCTATATTCAAGGATTTAAACTGTCAAAAATCGGTGGAGAATAATATCAAAAGTGTATCAGATGATATATGATTAGATAAGAGGCCGTAATAACTGTCATTTTAAAAAAGTCTGCATGATAATGCAGATAACACAAATGCCGGTCCTTCGACGAATGTGCGGCACTGCTAACAGTATTCTGGGATGTGTTTGCAACGCGGTGACCTTATGTCATTTTATTAACACATATTTCTCCGTGCGTTAATGCGATACGACGTTCACGATGGATGTACAGCATATGCATCAAATGCCGAATAAAGTACGTCTCATAACTACGGATTTTTATATCGCTCGACGATATAAAAATAGTACGCGTCATCAAAACATAACCTCTCTATTAATGTCACGTCGCTCATGTATAGTTGTACTGATTTGCAGCAGTTTACGGATAATAGTTTCACTTTAAATATGCTCGTTGTTAACGCTTATACAAATATGTTTCATTGCGACAAATTTTTTGGTATTATTTCACATTGTACACGTGACTTATTCTTTAACTTTATGTTTTTCATTTTTAGAGCGAGGCAGATATGACTCCAGAAGAAAAATGGAGGCAAGTTACAAATCTATTGTTATTCTATAATAAAGAGCTTTTTTCATTGTTTTATTTGTGTTAAACTAATTATTATTGAATTAATTTTTAGAGTGCAGCATATAAAGATGCACGAAAAGCATCGAGGTCACGAATCTATGCACGCAGAGATGCTGATTATATTGTTAGTAACGTTAACAGTAGCACAGATTGTACTAATCGAATGGAAGAAGAGGCACTTTAAGTCGTACCAGGTGAAAGAAAAAATTTGCTTTCTTTTATATTTAATATAAATATTAAAGGAATTATATATTAATAGAATATTTCTTTTGCAGCTTGTAACACTAGTAGCCATGTGGATTATTCCATTTGGAATTAGCTTGAAAAATCACTGGTGGAGATTTATATTTTTATGGCTTTTATGCTCATGTATAACAGGTTTAGTAGTAAGAAAAGCCATTCAGAGACCAATAGAAGGCACTACGCCTAGGTAATGCCTGAATAATTATTGACGATGCATCAGTAGTAATCATAAAATAATGAGAGAATTTATTTTTGCAGATTAGTGTACAAATGGTTTTATTTTATTTATAAACTTAGCTATGCGCTGGGTATAATTGGACATATGCTAGCTATATTTACGTTTCTTGGTATAAATATTATATTAAATATTAAGCCTGAAGTTTGGATTGATTGCGGTTTCTTATTCCTATTTTATGGTCTTTACTTTGGAGTATTAGGAAGAGATGTTGCTGAGATATGTGCCGACAAAATGGCGTCGCATATTGGGGTATGTATTATAATACACATTAAATATTGCATTGTTCATTATGATTTTATAACGTTTAAGTAATTTTCAGTATTATACTCCGGATAGTATTCCGACCAGGGTTTTGGAGCCAAATGTTTGTGCAGTATGCGGAAATAAACTTCTAGTTTCCGAGCACGAGAAAGGCGTGATCGAAAATACGTACAAGCTTACTTGCGAACATGTTTTTCACGAATTTTGCATTAGGGGATGGTGCATTGTGGGAAAAAAACAAACCTGCCCTTATTGCAAAGAAAAAGTTGACTTAACGAAAATGTTCTGCAATCCGTATCCTTTTTATAACGTGACACGAAAGATTACTAATGATGATTTTATACTGATATGTCTATTAAATGCCTTAATGAACAATACAGTTGGCAACGGCCGCACATTTTATTTGGCCAATTGCTGGATTGGTTAAGGTGGCTGGTTGCTTGGCAACCATTAATTTTATTTCTAGCTCAAGGTATCTATTGGACTCTGGGCCTTGAGTAAGTAATAATGTTGGTGAAAACCGACTGCTCTCATACATGCATCATTGTTGTTATTGCAACGCTAAAGAGAATGATTAATTTAGTCATCCGATCAATATTGTGTTTGTATTTTTGTATATGCTGTTATTATTTTTGTTATACATAAAAAAAGGTATTTTATTAGATAGAAAATATAATGCCAGTGAAACTAATAATCCTACTCGTGTCTAAATATTAAGAATTAACATTACACTTTATAATTCTGAAAGATATATATTTGTCTTCATGAATATAAAGTTAGAAGAAACCTCGCAACAAGGTATTCCATATTTTTTCCGTACAAACTTTAATAATATAATAAATTTAATATTACATTGATGCAGAGTTTGTATTGCGGATGATGCTTTAAAATGCTGTTTTTGTCAAAGGCTAATTTAAATGAAAAACTGTGCCTATACATTTTATATTTTTGCTATAACTTTTTAATAAACGTTCTGAGATTCATGTTCATATTTTCTGCTTATTTTAGTTCATAAGATATGTCTGTTAAAGTTTATACGGAAGAACGTAAGGCAACCTGTATATACATTTCTACAATCAAAGAAATGGAATAGAAAAATTCGGTAAATAGGAAATTATATAAAATTAAACATTTTTGTAATAAAAAAAACATTGAGGCTCAATGAATGTATGAACTAAATGTGATATAATAAATATATATTTGAAAAAGTTGACTACGTATTAAACAAATCACTGAGAATGATTTAATCATGTAAAAAGCGATTAGATATGTAACAATATTTTTCCGACTAAAGATTCTTTGTACATATATTAAAAACAACGGTTGTACGAATAATGTTCTGCGAAAGACATGAGGAGGATTAAATCATTGTACCATTATCTTCTATATTATTTTACATTTAAACTAATCCATTATAACATTTTTAACAATTATCAGATATAGTGATATATTAAATTTCTATTCATTTGTTATTTATACTTTTTGTAAATGTGTTCTAACTTCCTACTAATAACGAACATAATACATTCCATCATTCCTAAACCCATGATGGGTGCTGCTTCCAATGTTTGCTTTATTGGAAAATTTCAAAAAAGAAGAATGCATGTATATACATTTCTTATATCTTATGATTGTTGTTCATAAAGTGTTCACATTACAATAATTTATATAAAAAAATAATATTAGACTACGTCAAATTGTTAATATGCGATTGAATATGTTAATATGCGACAATTTGATGTAGTCTAATATATTATATTAGACTACATCAAATTGTATATATTTTAAGTTTTAATAACATTCTCTGATTAATAATCTTTCGCATTTTGTGAGATGCAAAACGGAAAAATATTCTTGACGACATATAAATCATAATAATTAGAGAAATATTCATTTATTACTTGCTATAGAAATACTATTTTTTTGTTGATATAAATAACAATAGTGCCAGTAAATTTAATTGTACAAGCATTCTTAAAAAATTCACGTGTCCATTAATTTGTGTTTTCTATAGTAAAATCTTTACGTGTGATAACATTTGTCTCATAAAAAAAACGTCACAAGTTTCGCATCATTAAAAAGGTAGAAATCAAACTGTTATAATACATGTAAATTAATTGTACTATAGTTGCACTTAACTCTGTTGCTAGTCGCTCTAATTATTGAGATATGTTTCTATAAAATGTAATATTAATTATTGTTTATAATACTTTCTTTAAGATCGGTTTAAAAGAGAAGAGTATTTGATATATGTTACATTCTCAGATCTCGATAACTGTGACTTTTGGTTCTGTTTCTTTTAACTAAACAACTATGAAATTTATTAGCATATTCAACTATGACAAGTGAATGAGAACGTAACATGTATCTCTTCTATCTTGTTTTTCTATACAGAAAATAGTGTGTAACATAACCAATTATTTGTAAAGAATAAAGTCACTGTGAAGAACACGTCTTTTGCAATAAAATTATATACAAAACAATATACTTAGCTGTGGTATTCAATTCCTCTGTATTGCGTTTTTGTTGGTCCAGTAGTTTTCGTGGAAGAAAAACATTCGCTCTTAAAATAAAATAAAAATCTACAATATATGTAACAGTTCAAATTGAAATAATATAGAACGTACATTACTTTTTAGCTTAAATCAATGTTTGACCATTGTTAATTTTCCTCCGGCTAAAAATAGTTTATAAAAAGTTTTTAGAAAATTAGCGATTCTAACAATTACTTGTAATAAATTAAAGATATTTTGAGATTTATCTTTAGATAAGAAGAAAAGATGTTTTTCCACAAATTGAAATATTAATATTGACGAAGTAAGATAAATATTAAAAAGAAGCCACGCTGTTTAGTCATGGCAGAGTTAATGTGTATCTTTGTTTCTTGTAAGCAATGTAGCAATTTTCCCTGAGCACAATCAATATAGCTTATAGCTTACACATAAGAGTTTTAAGTAAAACCTGCGATTATCTTTTACTTTTTATAATTTTTACAGAGTAACAGATACGAAGGAAGATCAGCACGAAAAAACATTGTCAATATAACGGCTGATTAACGACGCACGCTCTATTGTTATAGTTTCTCTGCTAGTACCGACAGATAAGTTCCTATTTGTGTATTCGAAGTCTTTTGCTAAAAGGTAGCAGATCTGAGAAAGAATGATCTCGTTAGACGTGTATGAAGTCCAAGATAGCTGTGTATGTGTATGCGTGTAGGCACAGAGTAACAAAGAGAGAGAGAGAGAGAGAGAGAGAAGAGAGAGAGAGAGAGAGACATAGAGAAATAATGATAACAACTTGCCAGTGATGTTACTAAAAGACTTTAATTAACTTTCTCGTTATTATCGATAGAAAAACAACTTTCATCACATCACGTTATCCATAGGTACTTGTCAGACCACGTCGGACCCGTCGTGAGACTATATATATAATTCGTATTTATATTTATATACATATATATTTGTCTATAAACCTAAAGTCTTTCACGAACATTTTTATGGGATGGGATTACGAAGACGAGGCGCGCAAGAGGATGACGCGGGGAAAGTAAGGTGAGACGAAGTAACAGAGGCCAGGGGATGAGAACACTTAACGACGAATACCCTTCAACGGATCCGATGAACAGAGGAATTAACGTTAACTCGAGACGTAGTCTTTGGCTTGTTGGATGGTTCAGACGCCACGATACGACGGGATCGTCGGGATGGGTTCAGGGGCAGACATTCACAAACACGGGGAAATTTTATAGATATATTTATTGAGTACTTAGCGTGTAAGAGTATAGAATATATGTTACCTTATTGTTAAATATCATTACATGGTAAATATATTTACATATATGTATATATATAAATGCTTGCACATCTATATATATACGTATATATCTCGTGATGTAGATCTTTAAAATAAACCTTGCGCGGGGCACGCGCGCGCGCGCGTTTATACGTGTGTGTGTGTGTGTGTGTGTGTTCAAGATATTTACATAATGATCGCAATTAATATGTACAAGTTCACGAAAAAACGGAAAGTAAATTACAGACGAACGGGCGAGCGTTGCGTATCGACCGTGCCGGTGATCGTCGATTCGCCGGTTCGAGTCCCTTGCGAGGATTCCGGAGTTGTTCTCGGGACCCGAGCCGCGTTCACCGTCACGCCAATATGCCAAGAATAGATGCCAGTAAAATTTCTATCTCCTCAGTGTATAAATTGACCGTCGTCTTTATATGAAAGTATAAAGGTCGCTACGGTGTGATGATTTTTTTTCCTCTTTCCTTTTGCGGGCACGGGTGTACGAAACTACCATCGCTACGGATAATTGTAGGTACCCTAATTAACAACATCAATGTCGCGTACGATTGTGGCTTTTCCCTTTTTTTTACTTAGCAGCTCTCTTTTCTTTATCTCGCCGCCCGCGAGCGATTACGGAAGCCCTGCGCGACGCTTCGAATACGGCAAAGATACGATTAAAAAAAATCGAGCACGAGGTTCGTCGAAGATCCAGAATAAAAATTGCAACGCGTAGTCACTGCACCAGTCACTGTACAACAGCCAGTAAATGACTGTTTAAAAAAAAATATTAAAATAAGATTTTAAAATAATAAATTAATATTTTTTTTATTTAATTTTTATTCAAAGATTAAAATATTTTTTTTAATGTAATTATATTATTTTATTCGTTGACTAGTTTAATTTCTTATTAATTGGTACAGTGACAATATAAGGCTCTCAAGACACTTCTTTGGAAACCCCGAGGAAGCTTATGTCACAATTTGGAATTAATAAAGCGTGGTATCGTGATCTTAAATATAAAAAATCCAAACTAGAAACAAAAGAAGAAAAAGACGAAAAAAATAAGGTTCATCGCGGCAGTCAGTAAACCTTGAACCAGACGCATCACGATATCCGAAATGTCGCGAGGACTCCGTGACGTATCGGTCGCGGGGCCGCGAGAAGCGCTCCGTCGTCAACGGAACGATATATCATTCATTTTCAGTCGTATTATATATGTACAAAACGAAATATCACGCGACCGCCGCAATTTCCCGGTGGCGTATAGAAAGAAGCGCTGACGAGCGCGTTCGATGAACAATGTCTCTCGCGCGACTCGCCTGTATACATTATTTATATATATATATATATATATATATAAAAGAAAAAGCGCACGACTTCCTTCATTTTCCCTCGCAGTAACTACCGTTATAACGCAACTTGCATATATATATATATAAATTTATATATATATATCTTTCTCTCACACGCTCGCACGCTCTCTCTTTTAGCATCTCACGCATCCTTTCTCACGCTCTCCTCACTTTTGACATATTATCGTCGTCCCTCGTTCTACCGCCGGACTTTCAACGGTGTCCAAAGACATACACGATAGCTACGAAGTATTGCTTTTTTTTTCGCGTGTCGATCGCGCTTGCCGATCGCGATCCGGCGTAACAATAATAAATTTTGCACCCTCCTGCGACGAGCCACGCCGGGGAATTCCCGCGCCCCGATTCTTCCTCTCCACGACTCTTCGATTCCGCAATGTCGCTCACGAGGTATTTGGGATTCGCATTTCGGATATAAACATGTATTTCACGGGTATTTCGAGAAAATCTCCCCGCGTAAATTCGGAGATTTTCTTGGATCCGTTTGGAAACATTTGGGGAATCGAAAAGAGCAAACTCGCGCTTTTAGCGGACTCCACGTGTGGGCTTTTATTTGCCCCTTACAAAATTATGTTTTACGTTGGACTTATTGAACTTGAAATCGATGCTTCAATTATTCTCTTTAAAATCGCACCTTTCTTACGGAATACAATAATAGTGCGTCCGATTATTTTATGTGAATTCGGCCGAATAAATTGTTGCCAGGACACACGTCCGCTTCTCGCGCGAATAAAAGCGCCGAGGGAGAGAAAGCGATGAGGGAGCGCGGAGCCTCGCTTACCCGCGGCTCTTGCGTTCGAGGGAAACATGCGCTAAGCGTAAAGTTAACTCGAGTACAGGACTTCCTCTTTTTCCTAAACATATCGTATCGTTTTCTGTTTCTTTTTCTCTCTCCCGTTTTTTTTTTTACGTATCGTTTTTTTGCAAGTAGACGAGCACACATAGAAAATCGCTCGCAGCGTCCACCCAGCCGCCACGGGCCGGGAAATCGCTGCCGCATGCTGAGCGCCTCTACAAACTACAATAATGCGCGCGTGTCGAATAACGATGTGTCAATGTGAACAACTCAGTAACAAGCGCTACGGGATCGCGGTCCCCTCGGTGCTCGTCACAGCCGAGGAGATCGTCGAGAACGCAATATCGAAGGGACACGCCGTTACCCAAGGTGACGCTCGGGAACATCGTCGGAGAGGCGACCTCGTTCAATTACTTTAAAGATACATCCGCTTTAAATCGTCAATCGGCGACGACGCGCAAGAAATTTCGGAATTTTTCAGTTTTCTTCACGGTGAAAATAAATCGCTTCTTTTCTCTCGCGCGGGTTAACATACAGAAAATCCTGGAGATGATATTAAAGACATTAAAACGCGCTCTCGAACAATGTTCTCCGTCGTAGTTCAGCTTGGGTCGCGCGTTTGTGTGTCGGATTGGATGAAACTGAACCCTTTTTAGTTACCGAGATGACCAAAAAAAAGAAAAGATTATGATTTCTATCGCCGTATTCTTACAATCCCGAGCAAGTGACTTTCGTCTCTCGAATGTTAGCTCAACGTCTCGGTGCGTGAGGTGACAATGAAAATCGCTCGCTCGAGATTAGAGTAATGTTAAGGAGAACCGCTCCGAGAAGCAATTTAACTACGGTTGGGAGGACTTAATGTAGGCGAGGCTGTGTATTTAAAGCTGGGTCCCGAGGCTTTGATGGCTGAGCAATTTTCCGCGTCAAAGCTACTGAATTCTCGACCTTACTCTATTTATACGGAGGAAAATAAAATTTTGCCTCTGCGCCGAGACGGTTTGACATATGGAATGAATCACAGATCGATATGCCTCGTCCAGCCTCGGGCTCCCCTCCGAAAAAGGCATAAAACAATCTATCGAATTCAAGATACTTAGACGGTACGTATTTGCGAAATAACAAGAATCCTAGCGGCGTGTCTTTTAGTCATTTTTACAATATATGAAACATATATGATTTCTATATCGATTTCTATCTGTGTTTCTTCATGAAGGTGATGCGAGAGAGATATGACTGACAACCCAGAAATCTCGTAACTTTGATCTGGAAAAATGTTGTGTTGCGGTACTAAAAATATGACGGTCGTGTATGAAAACACCGAGTGTCGTAAATTAACGAGGCCCCGTCGCTAAAATCCCTTGCGATTTCGTGGTAGAAAAATTGTTCGTGATGCGAGGACGTGAAGACTACTTTCGCGGGACAGTGGCGCGTTGTCGGCTATACACAACGGATATGTACAGCGATGTTACTTGTAAAGGTTCACTAGCACACTTCCTTAAATCGTTCGCTAAACCTCACGTTTAACTCGTCAACTAATGCGTACATTTGTAGTTATGATTATGTATTTTTATTATTTTTTTCCCTTTTAATTATATATATCGCCTACTCGGAACACAACGTGGTGGAGCTGCGTGGGCTCGCACGTTGGCTCACCACCGTGTACCCCTATATGTATTTATATATTATGCATTATATCCGTTTTTTTGCATTCTTTACTTTCTATTTAGTCGGTTACTTCATTCGACCCAAACCACAGACTTCTACACTTTTTACTTTTTTTTTCCTTATTTACCCAATATTGATAAACACCGACGAGTTCAGCTATATCAGTTACAGAGAGGAGGGGCTAAGGTTGTGCCCTGTAAAAGATAGATGAATTAAGATGAATCGAAAGAATTTATTTCGATGAAATGCCCGATGTTTGAAGCTACGGAGATTGGTTTTAAAATTGCGTTATAAAAAATCGGATGTTCTTTTTGTGGAAAAAAGAAAAGAAAGTACTGATGCGTGGAATTTAATTCTGTATAAGGGACAATTTCAAGTTTCAACGTTTCACGAAAATTTCTAATATTTTTCTTCCTGATGTGTGTGTGGGAATCGAAATATATATTAAAAGATATAGAAAAGAATTCAATCATCGCAAAACCAATCCCCTATATTTTAAGGATTAGGAATTTATAACTTGAAACGAATCTCTCTGCATACATCGATTCTTCGTTAATCCAACTATTTTTTGACGGGATGCTCTCTTCGACGGAGCACGGGGGAAGGGGGGGTGAGGTTCTTTTTCACAGGGCGATCCCACATGCACACGGTTACATAGGACTTCTTCGACGACACAATTCAAAAAATAATTTTTCATTTTTAGTAGAAAGATAGGCGGGGCATTTTCCGTATAATGGTAATATTATCGTTTTCTCCGTTATTATTACTCTATTTGTTATTCCTATTACTTATCGTATATTATTATTTTTTTATTATATTATTATTTTCTTCTGGACATTATTACTTCGACGCATCCCGTTACGACTGTCGCTCGTCTCGTCACGTCATGTCATGTCACTTTTTACGTGACGATATCACGCCACAGCAGTTCTTACACGTTTACGTGATACCGACACTATTTACACATGTCTACGTTGTCTACGACAAATCGGTAGATTCGCTTATACTTCAGGCAACCACGATCAAAATGTATCAAGTTTGAAATTTATCTAAGCTCAAATGAAACAATTGAATTGATAAATGGTGACAATATAGCAATTCTAACGATAAAATTGATGTCACTTTGTTCGATTACTTTTTCTGATCAAATTGTTTCAATACTTATTACTTTTTAAAACCTTTCATATTTAATTTTGATTTAAATTAAACTATTATTTAAGTTGAACCTTATTTTATTATTGAAAAATCAATGTCATTCCAGTCACCTGATATCTTAAAAAACTCCACAAACTTAAAAGAGATTATATTTTGAAAATAAATTCTGCGTTTTTATGGACTTGATAGATTTCGATTCCAGATGCAGCATTTATACTTGACTCATTCAATTGCGCGTTTGCACGTGCCAGCAGAATCAATGAGATAACGTTGCCTATCATGCTACGCATCCGACAATCCGATTTGAAGCGATAGTGTATTTGTGTGTTTGTGTGTTAATCCTGTGCGTAGGCCTGAATCGAGATTTAACGTGAACCATATGTTTCGTGTCGCATTTTCTCCCGTTATAGAATCTCTCATGTTATTTATTTATTTTTACCAAAAAATCGCGACGCGTCCGATATAACTTTGCGACTCACTTCTTGCGTTCGCGCATATCACGGGGGCACAAGTTCCTGTACCTTCACGCGTGTATATGTGTGTACGTGTCATGCTCCTTCTTTGTATACATATAAAAAAGCGGTATCGACAGTTCCACTTGAGTTTACGATCGTTCTCGCGCGTTACGATATTTTATCTACATTTACCATTAAGATCGAGTAGCTATATTTACAATTGCTTGTTTCGCATCTAGTACACCAATTTGCGCCTTGTTAAAAATATCTGCTGTATATCTGCTCTTCTTTGTCTCTTTCTCTCTCTCTCTCTCTCTCTCAATCTCTCTTTCTCTCTTTCTTTCTCTCTCTCATTCTCTCTCTCTCTTTCTCGCTTTTCCTACGACGTCTCGCGACGCGATCTACGGCGACATCCACGGACAGTTTGTTTAGACGTATCCACCCTTGAGCAGATACGTACCAATCGGAGATGCGAGGTGAGAATATCCCGAATAAAATGTCAAATAACTGAACGTTCAAAAAACGTTAGCTTTTATATTTTTCTTTTTGTATTGAAAATTATCATCTCGTCCTGCATCTTCCGATTTCGACGCGACGACCTCGAGATACCTCGTTCCCGCGTGCGTGCCTATGTGTGTCTTGTAGACCCTGTTGAATGACATCGGCTCGAATATTCAACCGACGATCCGAAAAAGTCCAAGACACATTCCATACTCCCACCTACCCTCCTTTTTGCGAAAACACTACCGGATTTCGTCGCGGACGGCACTTTGAAAGTTCACGCACGCACCTTCATCCCTATCATACCTCCACGCGTCGATTTTCATCATTCCTCTCTCTCTCCTTCCCTCTCCCTCATCTTTCTGTCTTTCTGTCTTCTCTATAAACTAATCACCATGTGTAACAAGCTTTATATTCTTCATTTCGTAAATAATGCGACTAGCTTAATTTTGACACTTCGCGATCCATTTCCACACCCGCCTTCTTTGCACGCACGATTGATCGATCTAGGAATCTAGGACAGATCGCGATCGCGTGGACGCGCTTATGGCACATCGACGGGGTAGATTGCACCGGATACGGAACGCATCCGTGGTCGCTCGTGGTAGATCATCGCGTCTCGACGACGAGCGCGGCGGGAAGGAGAGGCCGAGAGGAGGGTCGAGGAGAGAAAGGGAGCGACATCGCCGACCGCTCGCGTAAATGGCAGTTTAAACGCAAGTTCGCGGCACGCAGCGGCAGGATTTTCCATCAACGCGCTGCTCCATTTCTCTCCCGTTCCATCGTACTCGCTTCTCAGATTCACGCGCGAATCAAGTCCCAAGCGATACTTTGAACTCGCGTCGTGGTGTCCTCGAATCACGAGTCGTGCCTGTGTGTCCTGTTGCGCCTGTTGCCGCTCTTCCGCCTCTTCCTCTTGGTGTCGCGAGTGAACGCGACGTTACCGGGATCGTCGGCGAGCTGGGGATACCTGTGCACGCTATGGATGTCGACGCCCTCGTAACCGTCGACCGTACCGCGACTGATGAGTTCGTCCTTTTCTTCCTTCGACCAGTCGCCTCTACCTTGGAAACCGGCCATCACCAATTGCTTCTCGATCTCCCAGGCTCTCTCGACGGCACGCTTATGCGCGTGCTTTAGAATACGATGCCGCTCTTGCTCGGGATCGGCTCCATATTTGATCACCACGGCTGCGTCTGGATTGTGCAGCCTCAGCTCCTTCCACGTACCCGCGCCGTGCTCCGTTGTCTCGTGTGTAGACACGTTGAACATACTGCCGAGCCGATGGAGCTCCTCCATGTCGTCGCGAATCTTCAGCGCGTTATCCTTGACGAAATAGAAGACATCTTGATCATGAACGCTAAAGTGCAACGGCAAGAAGTACGAGTTGTTAAAGACGGACGTCACCACATCCTGCACCACGCTGTTCACCCCGTCCACTACGCTCACTAGAGCTCGACCACCGACGCGCGACACCAGAATACCCTCGCCAAAGACCGCCCGACGATGTGCCACTCGCGGCAGCAAATTCCGTGTCTTCGGTTCCAACTTTAACAATGGTTTAGGAACGAAACCCAAGTCAGAGAACTTCTCTTGCACGCGATTCACGATGCACTGTAGACCGGACATCACACCAAAGTCCGGAGTCAATTGCGGGGATGTGACAGTTGCGCTCGGCTGGTACACCATTTGCTTCGTGTATTCGGAGCCAAGCATCATCGAGATGTCGTAACCGTAGAGTTTTAGCCAACTTCCCAAATCTGTCATGTACTCGACATTTTGCTTAAAGTTGATCGGATCGTTATTGCGGAAGCGATAAATAAAAATGTCTGTCGGTGTGGTGAGTTCGTTGGCCATCTGCTCCCAAGCTGGCGTCATCCATTGACCGACAGTCGGATCGTAGAGCCTCTTGTTTAGATAGATCAACTTGGTATTGGGATCGAAGAGACCTCCATGGAAATCGATGGGCAGATAAAAGTCCGGATTGGTATCCTTAATGATCTTGCCGAAGGGAGTACGCCGCATCTCTTTGATGAGATTGCCATTGGTATCGAAGAGAGCGAGAGGTGAGCCGTTTTGATCTGTCGCAACGTAGAAGCGTTGTTCTGATGTCTCTACGGTCATCAGGAAATCTCTTGAATCATAGAGGAATCGGAACGTCTTGGATGATTTCGGGAAGTGCACATGCGTTATTAAATCCGGAGTCTTTGGATTCGCATAGAAGAACTGAGTGATGTTCTCTCGATCGTCGTTCATGGACACCAGTCGACCACGGTCGTCATAGAAGTACCAGATTTGGAATTTCTTGTGTTCCGAAGCGTGAATCAGCTGGCCGCGCGAGTTGTATCTGAAGAAAAAAAAAAAAATGTCGTACAGTATATATTTATTAAAACATTTTTCAATATTTTACACAAGTATTTCAGCAAAATATGCTCAAAAACGGATAGATTTTCATATGTAATATTACATCTTAATTTTGTTATTTTAATTTCTAATAAAAAAATTTAAGAGCTGTGTTTTCAAGATCAAAGTAACGACGCGTAGTTTGAAGAATCAGAAAATGTATATAAAATTACAAAAGAAATTATTATTTAAACATTAAGATGCTATGACCATCGACAACTTTTTTCGTTTTTATTTTAATTTATTTTATTTTTTTTTTAGTTGTTATATAACAATCTTATCCCAATCGTTGTTAAAAAAAATTTTATTATATTTTATTTGAAATATTAAAAAAAAAACAAATCTTAATTTTATACTTTTAAATTAATTAAATATAAAAAAATAGAAAACACATACCTGTATTTGTGTTCTCCGCGAATTACGACGAAACCGCGTCCATCGTACGAATTAAACTCAACGTCACCGTACTGAACAACTCGATCTCCGCTGTCGTAGCCCAAAGCAATCTTCTCGTTATGTTCCGTCACGCCGATCACATTACCATTTTCGTCGTATGCGTACTGCCAATTGTTCTCCGTGTCCGCTACCTCGAGCACATGACCATCCGCGTTATACGTGATTTTCTCCATCCTAGACCACTCCTTCTTCTCCATCGATTCCTTTCCAATCGTGAGTTTTCTCATCTTGATGCGATTGCGATTGTCATATTCGAGTTCCATACGGAACACATCAAACGATCTGATATTCATTAGCACTGTTTTGACGCGTCCATGCTCGTCATAGTCAGTAACTGTAAAGAATTGTTTGCTGCTGTCTTGCATGACTGATCTGTTGAAGAGATTTCTATATATCCTGAGATCACCGACGCCTTCCAGTACCCCGAGATTTTGGTTGTACTTAAGACGAAGTTGAGGTAGCTGTTTGCCATTGATGTCGACTTCGATGCCAGATATGCGCGCGTTACCATCGTACTGATAACGGTAATGAGCGTTATCCATGCCACTCTTGCTGCCAAACTTGATCTTCTCGTCCTTCACGATACCGGCGTGATACTTGTATTCAATACGCATCTCGAAGTTCGGTTCGTTAATATCGATGCTGCGTACCAAACTGGTTGTTTCTTGATAAGTGTAATGTATCGAAGAGAGTCCTAAGAAAAGAGATTCGTGATTTACAATTGTGCTTCTAATATTTTTACGATGTTTTACAAATTAAACGTAAACAAAAAATATTTTCTTTTAACTATATACGACACCTAATAAAATTGAATTGAAAAATAAACGGATAAAATAAACATTATTTTAACACAACAAAACTGTATAAGAAAAACTATTACTTACCAGCAAGAGTGGTTTCGAGTTTTCCAGCATGATCGTAGACGTAAGCAACCTTTCCGCTTTGATGAGGATATACCTTAGCGAGAATTTGTCCGTCGTCGTTGTAAAGAATTTCATAAGGATGTCTGTTCATCGGTGAATAATATTGATACTTATAAAATCCAAGAGAAGTTTGAAGAGAGAATGTATGGATGTGTCCCCTTGGTGTGGTCAACGACTGTAATGCTCCCGTTTCGTCATATTGAAGAAGATAATCGCTTCCACGTGGCGTAGTGACTTTCAACGGTAGGATACTGAACATATCCTTGAAAGCGTACACCATCGATGTGCCGTCACTGTATTTGATTTCGTATAACCGACCGGATCTGTCAAAGCCATAGGTTTCGCTAATGTCACCCCATGTCCAGCTTGTCAGTCTGCTGAATCGATCATATTCCAACTCGACGCCGGCGAAGATACCGTTTCTGGGTCCCCACTTGACTGGCCTAGCTGTTCTGTCATACGTGACGTTCAACAGTTCTACTCGATCGTCCATGAACACTGCCACAGTATTCGTTTCTCTATCATATTCAAGAGAAAACAGGATCTCCCCATTGACACGGAGTTTCCTACCGACTTGAGCGATCGCCTTCGTATTGCCACGATTTTTATTGCCTTGGACTTTTCGGAGGAAGTATCGCCATTCGAAGCGATTAGCCAAATCGCCAGCGATCTCCGTTCTCTGTTTAGCTGGTACGGGATAACTCTCGCCCAGCAAAGGTTCGATCTCTGCTAGTATCGAATATGGCATCGAATCGGTGTTTATAGTATGAGCCCATGGTGTCACTCTTCCGACTGAACCATCTGCGAGGACTGTTGTCCTTTGTTCGGCTTCACCAATTTTCGTGACAACGGATGATCCTTTAATTAGCATCGAGATGGGTTTCCTGTTGTTCTGTCCAACTTTCACTACGGCACCTTTCAGACTGAGATCGAACGTTAAGCTGATTACTTTGCCTGTAGGAGTCACCGCGCTAGTCAGTCTACCAAACTCATCATAATTATAGACGTAGCTACGTCCGGTACTGTCAAGCTTCGTCTTCAGTAAACCTGTAGGTCCATGATAGTCGAAGGTGACGTTGTAATCGTCAGGTGTGCTCAACTCATGCAGCATCTTCATCCTAGACATTCTCAGTCTGCATTTTTGTCCCTTCGTGTTCTCAATAGAATTTACCTGACTGCTATAATCTCTGAGCAAGAAGACCTTGTTGCCAGCTGCATCCGTCACTGTGCTGAGCTTACCGTTGCTGGTGTTGACATTGTAAGTAAAAAGATACACGGTCTCGCCGGTCAGAATGTTCTTCGTGGCAATATGTTGACCAAATCGGTTGAACACGTAGATCTCCTGTGTGTCGGGCGCATAGATCTCGTATTCTCGTGCGCCGCTCGCATCGGGAATGCTTGCTGTTACCGAGCGGATTCGGTAATTGGCCTGATCGCCGATGTGTACCACTCCATCGGGGGAAACTGCCACCGCGGATATGGTGTTGAATTTAGAGGTGGACGCCAAATAGTGATCGGCTTCGAAGCAGTCGCAGCCGCGTTCCAGGCAGTTGCACTTGGATTCGGCGCCGGCATAGGGTGATATCTTGCCATCGGTGCCGATTACGCGAACGCGGTTAATCCTCTGCGAATCGCTCTCGGCGATATAGAGATCGCCCGATGGACCGAAAGCGATACTCTGCGGCATCACGAGGGTGGCGTGAGTTGCGAGTTCCGTGTCGAACGAAGCTGATGGGGAAGCGCAGTGAAGTGGACGACCAGCGACGACTTTGACGCGACCGTCCGGCGCCAGCTGAAGAACCATGTGATCATCAATCATGTGCAGCGAGTTGTCCAAAGGATTGATCGCCAATTCGGTTGGCCAACGAAGATGGACTTCCTCGACGTTCAATGTGCCTTCGCAGGGTATCGGCTTCCAATGAGATTTGTGCATATGATTGCCGATCACAGTGGTAATGATGCCATCTCTATCGACCATTCGGATGTTCGTGCCGTCAGCGAAGTACAAGACATTGTCTGCCGAAACGGCGACTCCCTTGGGATAAGCGAGTTTAGCGTCTCGCGCGAGAGCGCCGTCACCGCAGTGAGCTTCGTCGCCAGGAAGACAACGTTCCCCGGAGCCAACTACCGTCTCCCAGTTATGATCGGGATCCGTATAGTCATTGGTATCGCGAACACGGATGATCTGATGGGATTCTGGATCCGATATGTAGAGAATGCCGTCCAGAGGACTCAGAGCGATGTGATAACGATATGATACCCTGGTTGCGCTAAAAGAAAATTAAAATAAAATTTTAAAGTTAAATTTATTTAAAATAAAATTTTAAAAGAAGGAGATCAAAAATGATCACTTAATAAAATAGCATTAGCTACGTACTTTAATCTGACCACAGTTCTAACTGTTCCATCGACGAGGATCTTCCTGACTAGATTAAAATCACCAACAAAAATGGAGCCGTCTGCGGCAGTGGCAAGAGCGACGGGCGCTAAGAGACGTTGTTTCGAAGCTTGTCCGTCGCAGTCGTAACAATCCAGCGGTCTTTGATGACCGTCTCCCATTGTAGTGAGGATGACTCTTGGCTTGTGCTTCAGATAAATGTTCGAGCCATCGCCTTTTTGCAAAATACCTTCGTGGAAGTTATACCTGTGATGAATATCCAGATTCCAACCTCCGACCTCCGAAATGGACATGTCGTGACCGCTCAGTTTTGTCGTCTGCACGTCCCAAATGATGTCCTTGCAGTCGCTGTATTCGTATCCGACCTTTACCATGGCGGTCGTCACCCCATAGACGCGTTGACGATAAACGTTCAGGCGGTTCCAGGCGTAAGTGAACTTGATCACGGGATCGGCCTCGAAGATTTTCTCAAAGAGTATACCCTCGATCGTGATTCTCAAGTGTATCAGATTCAATGTCGGCGGGATGACTTCAGGGGTCAACTGCAGTTGTATGGTGGAAAGATAACCGGCCGCACGGGAACTGTGATACACTAGATTCAAGCCTGTTCCGGGTATTTGTAAGCTCTCCTGTATGACTTGTGACTCTGCTAAAATGGCACTCTTGTCCGGACAGGCACCCTGGAAACCGTGTTTCCAGGTCGCCAAAACGACCGGCTTCATAAGATCATAATCGTGAGCCGCGCATGCATGCGGAACATGTATGGGTGGCTTCTCCTCGGCAGTGCTCATAATGATCTTATCGATGATTACGACCTGAAGTGAAACAAATAATACCTCCATTATCTTGTTTTTAATCGTAAAATAAATATTAGAAGTCTCCTGGGACACGCGATAAATTTATTATATGAGAAATTCAGGCTCACCTCGTTCCAAGGCACGAAGACGATATGACTCTGCGGCTTGAAGGGTGACCTGCCGAATTGCAAAGTTACAGCACCGCCGCCGTTTACCAGAAGATCAAACCAACCGTCGTCTCGCGTGAGGGTAAAGCCTTCCAGTGGCGTACTGGTGCTGACCCGCACTCCCATCAATCCCGTGCCGAGGTGTGTGACAACGCGACCACGTATGACGGCCGATCGGCTGTTAGACAACGACCGTATTAATCGCAAGAAACTCGCGAGCAAGTAGATAGTCTAAGATCATATCTTTGTGTGCTTCGTCGTACACTACCAACAAAGCAATCGCTATTCTCTAGACTAATCTCAATCTACTACGTTTTACTGTCTTTCACACTTCTTGAATATCTCCTGTTTGGAGAAAGTACCGACGAGAAGATACTGCCACTTGATAACACTTAATGAGAGGTCTCAATGCATTTAATTTTTAAGAAAAGCTGACTTCTTTGATAGATAAATTACACGTGTGTCTTTTGCTTTTGCAGTTTCATAAGAATAATAATAGTGATAAACACAAAATCTGTATTGTTAATAAAAAATTAAGAATATCTTCTTTTTAATTATCTATTGTATTATAATGTAAATTTTATCTATTAAAATAAGGGGATAATAAAGTAAAGGGTGTACAAGATCTTGGGTGTCTTGCTTCAGGTCCAAGTGCTTCAAGAATAGATCTTTAAGATTGATCAAGAGTTCGATATCTGTGACGAGGAAAATCGCTATAATTAAACGCTAAGTGCGTTCTTCATGGACGTTTAAAAAGACAGGAGCAATCAAGGGTGAATTTACATTGAAGGGTAATGTGCGTCCATTTACTCGTATATATGTGACAGAATCCTTTCGCCGGTTAATAATTTTCTCGATATCGGGCGTTAATCGCCAATCGTGTATGCAGACACGTTAAATATTCAACGCGATGTACTTTTGTCAATTTTACTTCTCAGTGCTAAAGAGGAACTATTCTTGGACTGTCCGCTGCACAAATAACGGTGATCGATGAATTTCTCTCTTTTATTTTTCATTTTGACGTTTCGAACGATTTTCTCGGATCTCTCTGTCAGATTGCAGTTGCCTGTAGTTTATTGAACAAGCAATACAGTGTACGACAGTCGAACCTTCAACAATCGTGCCTCTTTGGCACTGGAGCATAATGGTCGAGGACAAGTCACTACTTATATAAGTACAGTCAATATATATATATATATATATTATATACATACACGAATAACACAAAGTTGGAAGCTCAACGTAAAAGGCACGAAACACAACGTAGGAATCAAAAGGTAACTGAACCATGCAACACGAGAATGTGTTCAACAATAACGGAGGACGAAGTGCGAGCTCGAACGATCGTGGAATGTGTTCCAACTGTCAAGATAGACATTCTTGGATCGTGTATTACATGAACCGTATGTCTCTTTGATTTTCCGTAGTATCCTGTCGTTTTCAAGTAGAGTGAAAGAACGTAGGTATCATCGGTATTAGTGAAAGTAATGACAGTAATTCTTCGGCGATATCCAAGTTCTTTCATCATCCTGGAAACGATTGGTACCCTGAATGCGAAGTGCAGAAATACATGATCCAAGGAGACCTGCTGAGATTCAATCAAATCGTGAGAGGTCAGACTTCTCAAGCGCAGTCGAACGCACACACGCACGACTCGTCGTGATCGGGATGCAGGATGTATTTATGTACAGATACGTGAAAGATACCAAATGCACGAAAATATTATCAAACAGCAGCAGGTTCTTTCATTACTGCTACGGATCTTATTACGGATCCTCGTTCATTTAGTCGAGCTTTATCGACGTCTGGTTTTCTTACCTTGTGTTGAAGTGATTCCAGAACATACTGACCGGGCAGCACGGATAAAACAGAGCCGAGTTAAAATGATGCGATTAAAGGTGAAAACAGGAAGAGGAGGACGTAGGACCGGGGATGCGGATTGGGTGAGAAAGAGAAAGAGGGAGAGAGAGAAAGAAAAAAAAGTATCAAAGGATTTTCAGAGGCAAGGATAAAAATATAGAAGAGTCTGAGGAAAACTTTCCGCTTTTACGAAGAATTTCGATACGTCGCGTCTCCGGATTACTAGAATTTGCCGGTCCCTTCCAATGGACCTGACGCGTCGGGGAGAAAAAACTGTCCGGTTATTGTATCCCCTACCCACCCCCTTAGCCAGCATGATGAGCGAAAAGCTCGAGGCTTAAACATGGACTCACACATTCACGCAAGCTCCACTCGGACGGACATGAGAAAGAGAGAAAGAGAAAGTATCGAAAGAACGGGGGTTGGATTGATATACCGATAGATAGATGATAGTAAGGGATTGTGATGAAGATCGGGGTATAGACAAAGAAAGAGAATGAAAGAGAGAAAGAGAAAGAGAAATAGATTAATGGAGACGAGGGCCAAAGAGGAAGGGGCCGAAGGTTTTAGTGCAGGGCACACGCTCGCGCACACGTACGTACAAAACATATGTAGAAAACTGTTGGGATGTGATTTCACACGGGTCACAACAACGCAGATATAATATATTGAAATCTATGTATATGCATCCTCGTGTCTGTACTGTCGGTAATACATGTGTACTGAGAGAGAGATGTACAGGGGTATGCGTGTATCTTGTAATATGCGCGCGGAGGCAGCTAAAGATTACCGGGTCCCAGCAAGAGAGAAAGAGAGAGAAAGCTGGGACCCCATTCTCTGTGTGTGCGCGCTTCTTCCCGCTTAGTTAAAAATAGAGATCGATCGGCTTTGCCCGACTAATCTTTCAACCGATTCGGTTCCCGGCTCGAGTCAAAGGGACCGTATATTCGTATTATTAATAACCTTTAGTCGTCCCGTCGAGCATGCAACTTTCTCGACCTTCGCGATCCACGCTTTTACACGGGCCCTCCCCCCTCCCTCCCCATGCACTTCCTTTGCCATACGGATCCTTTGCCTAATTTGAAATAGATGTGACCTTAATAACGATGCCGAGGCACCAATAGTTTCCAAGCAGCAAGCTATTGGAAATCATGGAAATCTCTTTTAGAAGCTTTAAGAAACAAATTAAGCAACGAAATCTTATTTCTTCGCGCGCAAGAATGCTTTTAGTGAATTTTACGTCAATCAGAATTTTTATTTGAGATTTAATCATCATGAAAAAAATTCTTGAAAAATACCGTTCAACAATATTTATGTTGAGAAACAATTTATTTCGTATTATTTAAGAAATCCATATGTAAAAGAAAGCGTCAGCGTATAACATCAGTGATTAATGAGTTTCTATTTAATGCTGCCATTCTCTCGTTATCGCGCATGTATTAAGATTCCTATTTTATTTTTTTTATATTCAGAGACACGCAGACTGTAGACGCAACATCGACATCGGGACGGACAATTTTCGCTAACGATTTTAACGCGTTGACGACGAGGACCATGACGACGACATTGGTCGCAAGGACAAGAGGGGAAAGTCTCGTTCAACGATCGACGGCAAACTTACCTCTCGTTGAAGGTCTCCTGACGAGCGTAGTTCTGCAGACTGCCCTCGTCGATTAGGAACTTCATTCTCTCAAAGAAGGATGCGGTGATGGCAGGCGGTTGTTTCCGTAGTAATATATCGATTGGTTTAGGAGCTGAAACGCACAGCTGGCTGGTACGGCATATGTGATTGGAGCAACACTCCGGATCGGCGCAATCAATGAGACCATCTAAAAGACATATCATCTTCTTGAAGTCGCAAAGAAAACAATATACTTGTTGTTGAGCTTCGAGCAGGCGTTGCTTCATTTTGAACAAAAATAATCTAATAATTAATACTTTGAACAAATACAATTGTATCTCAAATTTCAATTTGCATATCCTTTAGTTTACTTTGTCTATTGTTTAACTTTGAAATTAAACCGATTATATCCACGAGATATTGTGCATAATATGCAAATAATAAAGTTTTCTTTTTCATATTAAATTAACATATTAAATAATATTTCCATATTAAATTAACAAAAAAGATAAAATATTGTTTAAACGCCGTGCTGTACCTTTATCGTTGTCTCGCCCGTCGTTGCAAGTCTGTTCTAGCAGCACGCTGCAATCCTTGCCATCCCAGCCGTTATAACACTGACATTCCCACTGTGCATCGCTCGACACCCTGCACTGTCCATGACCGGAACAGGAATTTGGACAGCCCTCCATCGTACAGTGTTTTCCGTTCCATCCGGTGACGCATAGACACGTGCCATTCTTGCATTGTCCGTGCTCGTTGCAACGGGGATCGCATTGCTTCAGATTGCACAGCTCGCCGGACCAACCTGGCAAGCAGTCGCAGGCGTTGTCCACGCAGTGCCCGTGAGGGCCGCAATCAAGATCGCATAGTTCTGAAACACGAGCGAAGCGAGAGACTTGAAAACGGTTGCTCGGAACGCTTACGAATACGGAAATGTAGTTAGTCTCTAAAAGCGGACACTCCAGAAGCAAAGCGATGATCGTCCGACAAGTAAAATGAAGTTATGAGAAGAGAGGGGATCTAGAAAAGTGGACAGTTAATGGCGCGAGAGAGTCTCGTAAAATTTACTTCGTAAGTTCCACCACCGTCCAGAAACCTGGAAACATAGGAATCGTCAGTTCGTCGAAAGTACGAACGTACGATCGATACTTTTGTTCCGATTTCATATCGCGATTATTTCGCTGATTTTAAATGTCGACATAGACATCCTTGTCAATAACGTAAATATCGGACATACCTGTAATCTTTAAAATGCATTTATAAGCACATGACAAATGTCAAATGCCAAAATAAATCGTTCAAAATATCTTCAAAGATATTTATCATAAAAGGAAAAAAATTAATAAAATTTTTAGAATACTGTAGAACAAAGCTAGCATTAATTCTAAAAAAAAATTTTTTTTATTTTTAATTACTATAAAACTAATTTTCTGTTTTTTATCATTTTTGAAAAAAAAAATGATATATTCACGAGCGAGTTATTTTTTGCTCGATAATTTCTTGAAATATAGTTGTGATTGTTCATCCATCCACTCACCTTTCGAGCAATCATCACCGGACCACATGGGTTCGCAGAGGCAAGTCTGGGTCTCCAGATCGAAGTTTCCATGGCCGCTACAGTCCGGCAAACACTGCAGTGCCTCTTTATCCATTTGACTGCAATCGGCTCCTTTCCAACCCTTTTTACAGATGCACGTACCCTCGGCGCAGAAACCGTGGCCCGAGCAAGTCGGATGCGGACAGTCGACCTCTTCACAATACTTTCCCTTGTAGCCCCGTACACAGTTGCACTTGCCGTTGGTACAATGACCGTGGCCGTTGCAGTCGGGCACTTCGCACTCGTCGTGTCGCAAGGAGCACTCCTTGCCCTTCCAGCCGGGATTGCATTGGCACTCACCGTTTATGTACTCGCCTGAATCGGAACGACGAAATTATTTGTCGATGAAACGCGAAGGAAGAAGTATTTACGCGTGCGAGACTTGTAAAATTGATTTCAGATGGGAACGATTAAAGCTCGACGCGATTATCATTGTAACTAACCGACATTAAAAATATTAATATTTTAATTGCTCCAGAAATTGCGAAAATAAATTGCTGTGCACTCTTAAAAATTAAGTTACTATATTTTATTTACATCAAATAAATATTCATTTCGCAAGTACACTAGGAGGAAAACTGGTGTACCAAGCCCCAGGAAATTAACATGTATCGCGAGTATTTGCAAAAGTGCAATACTGAAACGAGTGAAACGTAATCGGCTTTGATTTCTATTTAAAAGAAATCAATAAACGAAGCCGCGCGGACTTGGTTTTTTTAATCGGTTAAAAAACCTACCAATCGTTATTTCTTTCTATTTCAATAGGATTTTAATCAAACCCGTAACCAATAACCGATTTTTGAAGTTTATTAAAATTCCAATACGGATTTCAATTTAATGTTATTTTAACCAAACGGTTGAATCCTATTATCGCAGATTTCTCAATATTTCTATAGCGATAATTTCATGTAACAATATATATGCATACGTATGTATAATATAACATATACAAAGGTGGTAAATGGGAATTATTGTAAAACCGACATTTGCACAATTAAAACAAATAAGAGCCGATTATCAATTAACTTTTGACCGAAATATTTTTTTATTACAAGCTCACCTCTTTGACTGCAGAGAACGGGGCAAACGCTCTCGCTGCAGTCTTCGCCACCGAAACCAGGATTGCACTGACAATGACCTAGAAGACACTCGCCCTTGCCGCTACAACCGTTCGGACAATTATGCGTCATATCCTCGGCGATCACGGCGATGAATGAAACTTCGTGAGGATCTCCGTCGTCGTTATAAAGCGAAAGGAACCAATGTCCCGGTTCCATGTACTGGGTCACCTCTTTCTTCATCGAAGGCTGTGAAAACAATTGAAAATTGAAATTAAATTAAACCGTTACTGCTTGAATCAATCGCATATTTGTCGTCGCTACATATAGGGGAGAATAAAAAAAAGAAAAAAAATGATCTCCACTCGAGATTATTGACATGTTACGCAAGAAAGAGAAATAAAAATGGGTTAGCGGCACATACAATAACACTAACATGGGACGCCCTGGTGGTCCGAGCCTTGAAACCGCTGAGAACTTCCAGTAGATCGTACTGCGTGTGCGTGGGCAGCGCGTTCCTTCTCGCGTACACGCCGATGCTCGCGCCACGCGGGATGCTATAGTCGAAGCGAACGTAGGCGGCCTCCGATTGATAAAACTGCATGTTCCAGTAGCCGTACGGCGATATTTCCTTGCTGAGCTTCTGCCCTAAACCGACCTGAGCGAAGGTCGTTCCGTCAGGCGGGAAGGAACTCGCAGGAAAGGTTCGCCCACCTATGGACACGAGTCGCGGTTAGTAACGATGCGCGACTTAACAAGTTTCCGAGTTTCCGTTGGATAATGTAAATCGAGATCGTTATTAGTAATTTTAGTATAATTAATTGCGTTATGCATCTACCAAAAAATAACTGTCTATATTGCAACTTGTACCGAACAGCTGATTTTAACAGAAAAACACCAATATTGGCATTAAATTACACAGCATCGAGATTACATTATCCGACAGATTACACGTGAGAATTCACTCTTGGAAGTAAAATGTTCTCGGGTCTAGGCATGGATGCTTATGCACATCGATATCTTGTGAGCGTTATTCTTCTTCATTTTATTTTTAAATCAATGGCTTACTGTTTTATTTTAGTATCAGTTATTTCGCAATTAATGGGACTGTGGTAACTGAATTATTTTTCTATTGAAAAGAATACACACTCTTGCGCCAGTTACAAATGCCAACTAAATAATCAGAACACTCCGTGCAGGAATTGATTAAGAGTAATTCTTAGTAATGACTTAAAACTGTGTCACCGTTATGTTATAATATATGCAAATTACACTACCCACTACCACAAAACACATTACAATGACTACAACAGTACAAGCAAATCAACTCGCGTTTAACTACTGTTCACGAGTGAAACGACAAGCAAAGAAGTTGAGCATCGGCATCAGCAAAGACGGAATGGAAGTGGAAAGTATCGGAAGAGAATAAGAGAAGTGATTCTCAGGAAGAAAAGATCAAACAGAGAAAGAAAGAAAACGGGGCCTCACCTTCGAGAATCAATATAATAGGCTCTGGAGGTAGCGGAGTGCTACCGGAACAAGAGCACATATCAGTGCTTACTTCCGGTTCGTAAGTCGATGCGGAGGTCACGTTGATTGATCCGCCACTCTCCACGGTGTCGTCTGTCGACGAAGAATAATAGTCTTCAGTGGTGGAGGTTGCGTCAGGTTGCCTTATCGAATCTTTCGCGAATAATTCGAATTCTTCGTCCTTTTTATCCGTTTGTTTTTCCTCTGGCTCCTCGGGGAAATTCTCGGCTAATAGAGTGGAGTTAACGTTCTCAAGCTCCTGCTCGAGATCATCGTCGATTTCTGAAAAGTTGTCCCACTCGTCAGAGGATGAGCCCATACAAGGGCAGGAGCACTCGCACTCGCCGCCGGCCCAGATCGGCGCCGGTGGCGAGGCAGGTGGCTGCGGCGGTGGCGGTAATCGCGTATCGACCACGTCAATCGACTCATCGTCGTTAGCAGGGATTCTTTTCATGCTTGCTGCAGACGGCTCCGATAGTCGCTCAGCCGTGCGCACCTGCGCCTGATCGACGTTAATCTCGGATGAATGGCTAATCGCGCCGCTTTCCGTCGGCACCGATACCGACAGGACGTACAGCGGCCTCGAGGAAACGACGGATGAGTCCTCGGTGGCGATCGTTACATTTATGAGCACTCGATGCGATGACGAGAATGAAGAAGATGAAGGCGGCGGCTGCGAATGACTGTCGCGGTAAACGGGCACTTCTACGATTTGCACCCGTTGGGTCATCGGAAGGTCGGATCGAGAAGGGAACTTGGGTGATGTGTCGCCCGATGAATCATGCAACGTTTCATGCAAGGTGTTCTTTGAAGGAGAGTTATAATTGGTATTGATCGATGGGGGATTTTCAGATTCGTCAGCATCGGTAGACGCCTCGTGGAACTGTTCTTTGAACTTGTTAAGAAATTCCTTGTCGTTCTTTTCTTCTCTCACGATAACCCGTAAATTGTCTTTTTTCCGTTCGTTTCGGAAAGCGGCGTCCAACTTTACGTCGTTGTCAAAACTCATGGACTCGGATGACTCAATGGGACGTTCCGCTTTCGCGGTTTCGCTAGGTTGCTCCTTGTGCTGAAGATTGACGATCTCCACCTCGTCCTGCCCGTAACTGTAAATCGACTCAGGATAATCTCGTTGCAGTTCCTCGGACTGTTCGGAAATTTTAGCCAAATTGGACGCGGCCTCAGATTCGAAGGACGCATATTCTCTGGAGAGCTCCTGCGTTTCTTTCACGATGTCAAACGTCTGGGATTGTACCGATTCCGCGGTCACATTTATCGTCTCCCTCGTATTTATCGTAACCTTGACTACATCTTCCACAGGTTTGTCAACGTTGTCATCCATTTTCGGCGGAGTATTCACCATCGTTTCATTAGCTATACTAGACGAAATGCCAGGCAAAACTATACTAGCATCTACTTCTTCCTGCTCCATTTCTACGGGAACGAGCTCTTCTCTTGAATCAGAATTACTTACGTTCGATCGTTGATCCTTCGTTAATTCGTTCGAGCGTATCTCTGTTACAGTCGTCGGTTCTACGGTACTATAGTCTATATTATCGCTGTAATCGACGGGGAAAACGTTACTACCATTTTCCGTAGTTGCGCCGACTGCTTGGCTGTAGTCGGTGCTATCTGCGCCAAGTTTCGTGGACTTTGCGCCGGATGCAGACATCGTAGTCCCGATGCCGTTGCTGCTTTCGGCAATGTCCGAACTTTCGGACGTGCCGGCGTTATCGGTATCGCGGTCGAAATCCGCGGCGTCATCGCGGCTGAGTTTCGCTATCGAAGCTTTCGAGGCAACGTGCGCCTCTCGATGCAACGTCTCGGCGACGACGATGTTGTCCGGAGCCGGGGACTTGGAGGTGAACTTCGCGGAAGTGCTTTGCGGCGATCGCGAGGTCGCGCTGGACGTCTCGTTACGGGGCGATTGGCGAATGGAAACTGACGCGAGAGAATTGCCAGAGCCGACAGAGACAGAGGATGAAGAGGCGAGATGGTCGACAGCGACAGTGGTATGAGTCGAACGATCGTGCGAGTAGTTAGTAGCGGTAGAAGATACATTCACGACAAGCTGTACCGCCTGCGAGGGAGCCGTTGATCCCGGTGACTCCGACTCCGACGGCGGCGGCGGCGGCTGCGGCGCGTCCACGGCGTCCTCGGCAGCTTCGGTCGAGCGGCCGATGATACCTCTCACCGAACTTTGACCGTCCACATGCTCCGGATCATGCACAACCTTACCAGAAGACTCCTCCTCATGCAATGGGACTGACCGCTGCCCGGACCCCGAGGTTTCCGCCTCGGCGACAACGATCGAGGTCAAGGACAGCTCCTCGGGATCACGAGAGAGTGGTGGCGCGACAGTTTGGTGCAACGCATGCTCGTTAAATGTGTCTCTACGCTTGCGACTGTATACGACATCATCTAGCAACATGCTATCCAACATGAAAACATTACCTCCTCCTGTCTGCCGCGTCTTGCCGCTCGTTTGCGACGTCGACGTAGACGGCGTGGAGGTCTTGTTCGTTTCGCTCGACGGCGGCTTGGCGTTCTCACCCACCACGACCGAGCATGCCTTCGTCCCTTGGTACGACCAGTTCACTAAATTCGAAGCTTAATAAGGGATCAATTAAAATTGGACGTGGTGTTAGTTTATTAATCCTGCTATCATGTTCAAATTTGTTATACGATCGTGTCGTTTTAGAAACAATAAAAAAAATTATTAAATTTTATATTTTTAACAGTGTATTAGTAAGAAAATAAAATACATTTACGGTCAAATAGACCTGAACAAAACAGCAGGATTAAAGATTACACTACGTTATTTTTAACGTTATTTTGTATCACTTTAAAAATTTTACAGGCAACATAAAAATCTAAAAATTATCTAATGATAGATCAAAACCCGTTTATAATTTTTTTTTTTTTTAGAAATGTCTTTCAAACATTCATTAAGGATGTATAGAACATTTCTCAAAACATTAAGAAAACTATAAAAAAATTACAGATTGCATTGCATTTGAAAGAAGTAGAAAAAAAATTTGAACTTTTTTATTTAAGTACTTTAAATATTCAAGAAAATTTATGTAAAGTTTCATTGCGATGCAGAGATCAGTTCTGTAAAATAAACAAAATTTATTTATTTATTTACAAAATAACTAAACAATCACAATAAAACTTTGATTAAATCATACGTAAAATACTTATAAAAAAATGGACATTTTCTTATTGTAAAAAATAATTTAATTTTTAATAGAGTTTTTAACAAAGCAAGTAAAAACGTATCGTTAAATAATATAATCTTATTCACACAATTTTCATATGTACGTAGTTTATTCAAAATATTAATATTAAACATACTTCCAAATTTTATCTACTTTGCAGGGAGTATATGTCTAATACATCCTTACGAAGAACGCGTTTAACAAAGATATTAAATTTCTACTTAAAATTAGTAATGTAATGTAAAATATAATTTCTTAGAGCAAAGAAAAATTACTCGGAATGTAATAAGCGAATAATTACCTGCCATGTAGGCTAATGCCGCGGTCAAGCAGAGCGAGAGCATAATTGCTACTATAGCAATTAGTTTCCAGCTGCACCAATCGATTCCCTTGCGGAAATGACAGCGGATGCTTTGTCTCCTCATCGGGATCATCGACGGGGCGTGCCCGTAAGGTAAAGGTACTCTGAAAATCAATGAAGGTCGATTTGTAGCAGCCGCATGTGTATATATTCCTACCTACGCCGGTAGCAGACCCGCCTAACACGTGCATTATCTCTCTTCGCTCATTAGCGGTCAGAGATTAATCTTTATCCCGCCGTTTTATCCGAAAAGTTAGATAGCCGTCCGTACCACTAAATCCCTTCTCCCTCAAACCCCCTCCCTGTGCCGTTACACGCTGTTGCATAATTTCTCGATGCGCCGCCGTTGTAATTAGAGAAACACCGCCGAGGAATTCGGCACCTCGGTACAATTTTCAGGCACGTTCGACCGAACTCTCGGAGTTTCGTGTGTAGTGTGGAGTTTCATCTTTCTCTCTCTCTTTGCTCCCTTCCTTCTCTCGCTCTCCCTCGTGACGTTCGAGAAACTCGTAATGTATTCTCGCTCGTTACATACCCCCGTGGAAAAGCAGCAGCCCTCGAGTGTGTTTGTACTGAACGTTGCCGCCGCCGCCGCCGCCGTTGCCGCCGCCGCGCTTTCCAAGTAACTCACAAATGTCTAACCAAAATATTTAAACGCAACCGTCGGATTCTGAAGCGCGAGCGGGAAAGCGCGTTTGCTTTCGCTGCACCGCGTGATAATGAAAAAAACGAGAACCAAGCGGCGTCTACCAAGCGTCCTCTCTCCCGCTGTTGATTCTACGCGGATTGGACGCGCATTTTTTTTCTATCGCGCAAACCAAATAAAAGCGGACGATTTGGAGTTTCCCCGAGTGAAACTTCCGGTCTCTGAATTCTCCATTTTGCAGCCCGATGTCGAAATGTTTAACCGAATGTTTGACTTATTCGTTACAAAGTTCCAATATTGAAATATTCTACGTTTCTGGACGTTAAACTCTTCAGCTTTATCACATTTACATATTTAGGATATTCCGCGTTGTTTTGATTTTTAATAAAGATAAGTGAAATATTAATTTTGTGCTGATAGAACGGAATACGAAATCGCGTCGTTTCTCGTGTTTCACGCTTCCGTAAGATATCAAAGAATGTACAAATTAATTCACCGAAACAACCAACAAACAAAAAAGAAAGAAAGAAATTTGTATTGCGCGCTCGAACGCAAAGGCGTTCGAGAATTAGCACTGGCTATTATCAAATTAGTTTTCTCATTTCATATTACTTCAATATCGTTCTATTCAATCTCTTAAAAATGACTCGCTCAACTTTGGAGCCGCGCGTTAATGCCATTTAGCAAATTTGCATACCGTAAAAGCGGAGAAACTCGAATCTCCCGTTCGCTCCCAGGGTAGCGCGTTATCAAATCCCGTTCTCCTCTCTCGCTCCCGCGGCCAAAAGAAGTTCGTTTACCGGCTTCGTAAACACGACGTGAATCTCCGTAGTAGCAGCCGTTTTTTGCAAGCTTCGGTGGCGCGTTCCGCGCCGTAGATCTGCGGCGAATGGTTTCTCTCGCAAAGAATCGCCGCCGCAGAACCGACGATTTTCCACGGGCGGGGCGTCACGAGCGCAGAAGCGAGGTGGCAATGCTTCCTTACGGCAATCCACGGTCAAACATTGACTCATTGTGCCGCGCGAGTCGACTTGAATGGATGATTCATGAGGATCTTTCGAGTGGCACGAAGAAAGAAGCGGAGCAGTCAGAAGTCGACCGCGCGCGGCTCCGTGCCTGCGTTTCTCTACCTTCGATCGTGCGTTTTCGGTTTCCGGAACACGAGTTTTCTTGGCGCTCTCTCTCTCTCTCCTCTCTCTCCCTCTCTCGTACTATACTACGGCGGTCCAATTCATCCACCCGGGGACACCTCCGCCGCACGGAGCAGAGGTAGAAAGAAGTATTGTGCGGTAAACGGTCTTACCTGTCCATGTTGTTCTGCAGCTCCACCTTTATTGGACTGTTCCCCGTGGACTGATTCTTGTTGTTGTATTCATTCTTCGGTATCTCTGCAAAAGAGAAGAGAAACGGAGGATGAAGACAGTTTGTTACATTCGCGTCTGACAGATCGGCGAAATTTCTCGTGGGAAACAACGTAGGCGCCCCCCCCTCCCTCCCGCCATCAAGTTTTTCCACCGTCCAAAATGTAAATGCAATTCAGCGCGATGTAGTTTACATTTTACGTAATGCATACGAAATCGTATTATACAGGAAGCGTCATAATATACGTGGAAAATTGGCAGTAAGATAGCTTTTTCGACGAGCCCCCGTTGCGCTTTGCGGTGCAACGAGCATTATTACTCAATTTTTAAAGTTGCGCGTTTCGCAGATTAAGCCGCTCTCTATCAAGTTAACTGATTTACCGATGTAAATGATATCGTTAGAGCCGCTAATAGACAGCACGTATTACGTACTGACGTGGGATCTCTGTCGAGATTTGACGGGGTTAAAAATGCCCGACGTCGATCCGTCGTCGGGATAATCAACGCCCCTCGCTTACGTTTATACCCTCTCACGCCGGGCATTTCCGATTACGCGCGGAACGTATAATTAGGAGCGGCTCGAGCGCGGAGGCTGGCTGGCTGGCTGGCTGGCTGGCTGGCGGGCGAGCCAAGCTACCCGGCCGTTAAATAATTACGACAGTGTCGATTCTTCATTTTCAACGCGCGAGGCGCTTTTCCCGGTGAACGACCAGACGCGATTCTTTGTGATGCCAGACGCGAACGTCTTACCACCTCGCGCGGTTTCCACACGAAGGAGGCGGCACGGCGCGACGCGGCGCGGCGGAGACGGTCGCCGGGCTCCTGTTGAATCGATAAGTATATGATTCATCGCGGTTTCGGCTTGAATTTCAAGCAACCGACGTGCCATGACCCGCGCTAAGGGAAGCCTGCGTGTACGATGTTCTCAAGTATTGTCGGAAAACCACCGAGCACAGGGAGGGGTCTTGTAAAGGCAACGAGAAATCATAAAAAAGGGTCTCTGTTCACAAAAAAAAGGAGAGGAACTAATTTGGTAGTATAATACATCGTGTGGTTTTCCTTTTCGTCATCTTTCAGGAGTCTCTCCGGAAGTTACGATCTCGGAAACGAAAACAGTACATCCTCCTATATACGCGATTCCGCATATTCGATGAACGCGATGACAGTACAGATGATTAGTGGTGGATATTGGTGATCTGAGGGATCACACTCTCGCAACAATATGCACGAGGGGAATTAACGCGTTAATCTTCGACCGAGGAGACCTCAAATACACAAGTTTCGGGGCATGGAATAGCGGAATAACACGAATTCTATTACGTCTCTCGCAATACCCTACTGAAATATTCGGGTCAGTGTTATTAGCTGCGATAAAATAGCACGTCCGCAAAATGCGCAGTTCTACATCAGTTTCCGGCTGCAAAATTAGAAAAATGTGCAACATTCATGGTCGGCGGAAAATATCGTGGAAAAAGAAACCAGAATTGCATATTCAAATCTGGATATAATAACTAATAAAATAGAAATAAGCGCGCTGAAGTGTATTTACATTTGAAACAAGCTGTGAATTAATTTTGGAAGTTTAACTCGAGTTTCTCTCTCTCTCTCTCTCTCTCTCTCTCTCTCTCTCTCTCTGCGCCTCTCCGCATGTCGAAATACGGTCGCGCGTGGTAACGCGGTGCGCATTTAAAACGCAGTGCTCTAGCGTTTTGAATATTAATGAGCCACTTTACACGTTTACGCGCGCAAGCGGCATTCGAGTTCGAGCTTTGTTGTTCTTGACACTTAGCCCGTCTCTCGAGCCCGCTTTACCAAAACCCTTTTTTGGGACACGCTCGAATATGAAGAGCGGGCGAGGCAGAGCTTCGTTGCTTCAACGCCCTTTGTCTTCTTACGGGGAAAGAGGAGCTCGCCCAAACTCTAACATTCCGCGCACCTTTAGGCGTACACCTCTTGGTGAACGGTAAAACGCGGGCGTGGGAAGAGAAGAGGGCCCGGCCGAAGCTGCTGACCCCACCACCGCTAATTGCAGGTGTTGGGGCTCCGGCCCCGAAATCCGGTGATTATGCCATTTAGGCAGATATCGGTGATTACGGTGATTTCGGGGGGGATACTCTCCGCGCTCTGCCCGGAGGGTGTCTTTTTCGTTTTCTTTATTTTCCTCCGGGGTGCTTAGGCACACGAGACGGCGACCCCCGTCGCCCGGAATCGAATTAAAGGGGAATATCTGCTAATCGGCGGTTCGCCGGTGAGAATTCATTCTAATTGGCGACCTGCCAGGTGATTTACCGCTGATGATGCGCTCGCGAGAGGTATCCTCACGCGAAGAACAGCTTTGACGGAGAGTTGAACGTGAGTACGCATCGAATTGGTGCCGCCTTGGTCGTGTCAAATCATTTTGAGGGACCGGAATTTGGTGCCATAATATTGAACTATAAATCTTTGTCAAGAGTAGTAAGTTGAACCTTTCTCCAACAACACGAAAAATATACGAAAAAAGCTTAGCAAAAATAAACAAAAATATCTAATGCTCGAGAGTATTCGTGATAAAAAAATATTCGTGATAAAAAAATTTTGCAAAAAAATTCAATATTTTATTTAATTTTAGTTTTAGTTCAATTTATTTCAAAAATTAAAATGTTTCGTTTTTAAAGTGTTTTTGTTTTTTTTTTACGTACCGCTGCAGTCGTAAATTTTTCAATACAGAAGTGATCGATTTATTAAGTGTGCACAAATATAAGTATTGTCCAGATAATGTAATCCTTTCAGCACATAAAAACGTTTCTCAATTTAAACGTCAATCACGCAACTCATAACTGTAACAGGCACAAATGGAATTAGACTCGAGGTAGGGTATAGACCCGAGCGGAAAAACGAGAGCAAATTCGCCTACTGTGTGAGCAAGGTGATTTCTAGGAAAGAAGGCTCCGACTATGGACTTAACATTATGCAGACGGCCATAAGCGTCAAACGGTGTCATAACCGAGCAGTCAATAAGACGAAGGATAGTAAGAATCATAAATCACTCGTTCGAGCTATCCCATGGATTTTAAGAGAGCCTTTGAAGCGATTCACGTTTGCTTTAGAAAAACATCAGGGTGCACAGAGATGCATCGGAGGAAAAGTCAACCTCGGCGTTCGACCGTGGAATTTGAAAAATCTTTACGACAAGCCGAACAAGAGAAAGGAGCGTGTCACTGGGTGCCCGGGTATTTGTGCCGGACACTTCCCGACTGCCGAGTTGCCGAGTGGACCGGGGGAGACTTTATACGTAGAAAAGCTTAGGTTTCGCCGTTGTTTTCTCTGTAGTCGATACCACGCGTCGGTAGAGTGCCTCGGAAAAATGTCGCCGCAAGGCGCCCTTTTCTTTCCACGAGTGTGCTTCGGTGGTATGGCAAAGGACAAGTGAAACCGTCAAGGTTTCGTCCTTCGTTCACCGCATAGGGCTCGGGTCTCTCCTATTGTTTCTCGTACGGAAATCGCTCATTTATCTTTATACGATTTCTAAAAAAAGTCAAATTTAAACCATAAAATCGTTAACGGATATAATTGAATCCAACGACTCATGACGTTACAATTCCAACCTCTTTCTTCTATGTTTTTTTACTTTTCCTCAAATAATTACTACTGTGTACTACTGCTGGATAGTTTTGTAACATCTCTTTTTTATCCCGTCGAAAAGTTACAATCGCTATACAGTGTTATTTCATGTTACGATCCTTTTAAATTAGATTTGTAATTAATTTGCCTATGCGGGAGTAAGTTTGAAGAACTCGCGAAAGACTAAGTTGGCAAACCGGCTCGTACCAATTCGCTCTCTGCAAGCCAATCCGCGACGACTAAATTTTGAGAATCGTTCGGTTTGTTACAGTCAAGTTAGTCTCGAGGCTACTCCAACAAGTCCCGACTTTTATTTCGAACTTTTATTTCACGAGAGGCCGCGTTTTCTCACGCGAGGCATCACCGACGTTATCAACGTGCCTTGCTTTCCCAAGATAAATCGAAGGGATACCTCCGGAATCCTTCGGCAAACAGACAAAGATACGAAAAGTTCGTAAAAAAAAAGAAAAAATTTCGGATAACGTAACCGTAGTTCTTTCAGCCGGATCTTTAAAAAGTCTGAAGACGATAAGATGAGCCAAGCACGGAAGAGAGTCTGAAAATTATCGACACCTCACCCTTCGGTCGACCCCCTCATTGGTTACCACTGATTACGATGTATACCCTCGTCAAAGATGTCACCCGCCGTCGTCCTTTGCTAAGCCTTCTTTCGGCGGGCGCAAACATCAGCGACATTATCGAGGGGGGACACTCCACCATCGGCGGGATGCCACAACAGGATATACTTGCTCTCACGAAGACGCGCTTCTCTCCCCAACAAATATTTATTCGTATTTGATGTATGTATTTTCGTTTCTTAATCGCGTGACACTATTAAAAGCGTTGGAGTTTCATATTTGTGTCTGTGAGGAGATAAATCGATGCTTTAGAGAGATACGAGAGAATGAGGACGGCTACGGAAATAGTCTCTTTCATTTCGTGACGCGACTACCTGACCAGAGGTGTGTGTGTGTGTGTGTGTGTGTGTGCGTGCGTGAGAAAGAGAGAGAGAACATTTTCTCGGGTCAATATTCTTTAATTAAGGTAATGGCGATTGCAGATCTTTTAAAAGATGGAAGGGAAAATATACGGAGCAATATCAAAACTGTCGTCTATGGATGCTTTGACCAACTTTGTGCAGCTGATAATTTTCTTAACGAGGATACAAAGACCTCGATAATTCGAGATCGATAAGAGCCATTCAGAATAAGAAAAGTTCCAACAATTAATTTTTTAATGATATTACAATTTTATTATCTAAACTTAAAACTTTCAAAATTATAAAAATTCTTTATTGTTATTGAAATTTTCGTTTCGTGCAGAACGAATCGATTTCAGATCGGTCAAGGTACTCGTAGACGGAGAAAAAGGGGAAAATCGTTTCCCACAGTATTTATATGACTGCTCACTCATTCCTTCTCACTACTAAATCAGACTTAACGATCCTCGCCTGCGAACTCACTTGGTATATTGTAGAAGTTACCGGATGGGGTGCGTACGAGACAGGATGGCTCGAGATCAGGATCGCGTTCGTGATCGCTCGCTGCGTGACTTCCTGGCAGTCTTCCGTTGAGCCGGCTCATTGCGGGGTTACGGGGTGGCACATCAGGTGGGCCCCGTGGTGCCGAACTGTCCAACAAACACCCTGCAACAATAAAGAAAAGACATACTTAGTTTCGAGAAATTGGATACCCTTTAACTTATTTCTTAATTGCGTAGTATTCTACAATAGAGTTATAAATTTCCTAAGGGAAAAAAATGTTAAAAAGAAATCCTTTAAAAAAAAACCCCTTTGCCCGTGAAATTTTCTCTTTTGAAAAGGCAGGCTGCTTCTGCATTGTACGTCGTCCTTGGACACTGACGTAATAAAAATAAAGTCAACCCTTGTAACTGTTACAAAAGAGAAGATTGCAGCAGTCGAAAAGAAGTTATTTGCAGTCTAAGCGTCTAGTGGAAATACGACCTCTTTTTCGAGGCAAAAATTGGCCGTCTTGGAATAAAGTTGGTTCTGATGGTTAGTAAGAAAAGCGACGGCGGCGGCGACACGATGGCGTGAGAGGATTCGCCTAGAATCTAGGGCGGCTGGCGGTCCCGCTTATAATGCTCGCACTAAGTAATCCAGGGCAGGTGGTGGCCTCCCGACCCTGGATTTCATCTGGCGAAGGGTTGAGCCGATCTCACGATTAGGCACGGTTCACACGTGACGCGCCATCATCGCGACCATTGGGGGTGGACGGATGCGACATGGAATATCGCTAACCCTATCCGCGAGCGATCTGGGATTTTTTAAAGCCTAGATTTTTTTTTAATTCAAAGCCGGCAAAAGTTCGCTTTCGGGCGTTGACGCAAACGCGAGGCAGCGGCACGGATTTGCGCGAGTGTCCCGGCTTAAGGTGATCGTTGGGAGCTATACTAAAAATGAAAAGCTGCCTGATGCGATTCGTTGATTCGCGCGAAGTGAAAGACCGTCGCATCATTTATTTCGACATGTTCTACGAAAGAACGTTAGCAGATTATTGTTAGACGCTTACTGCAATATTCAGCGAGCTTTATGCACACCGTGGTAAACGCAAGCAGTTGGAAAGTTAAATTTCGGTCAGATAGTTTCTGCAGTGCCGTATGTACTCGTGTTTGCGTTAGAGAAATTTGCTTGTTTACCTCGTTCCAATATATTTGTGCAATATTTCTCTAAAATATCACTCGATGTTATCCTTACTTCTCGTAATATAATTACAAGAACAAATTAAATCATCGTCTAATTTTCAATTTATGTAGATGACGTGTAATTATGCCAGTCGATCGCTGAATCATTTCAAGAAATTCGTATTCGCGCATTATATCGAAAAGTCCAAAGGAATCCGGTACGGGAATATCGGTAAGAAATTCGAGCCGCTTCTTCTGCATCGAGTGCCAGCCAATGAGGCGGATTCATTCGTACTCTTTTTCTGGCGGTCGTAACGAACGTCGTCTGATATCCTATTGGACGATAAAGGGCGCAACAGGAGGCGGCGCGAGCGGAGGAAGACAGGGAGAAGGCAGCGAAGGGAGCCGGGTGAGCGAAAGATGAAGGAAGAGGATGCGAGAGGAGAGTGAAGGAAAAAAAAGAAGGAAAAAGTTTTATCCCGTGCGACGACAAAAGACTTTCTCAATCTCGTCTAATCGCGTGCTCGTCTCCCCTTCATCCTTCCTTCCACCCGTTCACCGTAGCTTCCAACTTCGATTCGTGCTTCGCTTACGCGACCCTCTCCTCTTTTCTCCCTTTCCCTTCCACCATCGCCCGACTTGGTTCAACCAAGAGCACTCGACCCTTTTACGACCAAACTTTCCCAGTTTCGACATTTCGCTCTCGGTTCCCTTCTTCCCTCCCTCTGCCCTCCCTATGAGGAAAGCACCATTTGGCATTACTACCAATGTGCATCGGTCCATCGACGAAGGTAGAGACGCGTAAACTAGTATAACGTCTCAAGGGCACGGTGCGCCTCTTTCAGAAGTCAGAAGCCACCTCGGGTAAAATATCCCTTTTGGATTTCGCTCAGGTTTCGCTGATAGATGATATTAACGAATGACATGTACGAACATTAGCTGCGATTACATTGTATAATTGGCAAACAAATTAATATATCGGCGTAATTAATAATAATCATATATTAATAATATTAATAATCCCAAATGTTAAATTCTTTTATTGTACCCTCCTTCCCCCGGATCCGTATCCGGCGCGATCAAATATGAATCCTTATATTAACATTTCCCAACAGAGGCTATTAAATTTTAATTAATGCAACAGTAGTGCTCAAACCGTAGAATTAGCGTGTACGATATTAAATCTGTATATATATATATATATATATATATATATATATATATATATATGTATACGCATAAATCCACATGTAAAAAATGTTTTCAATCAAAATGATTATCTTGGTCTTGTTGCGGAACGTAAAAAGGGATGAGAGGAGGAGGGGGAGGGGGGGACGTCAAGAGCCACGGTAATTTTTGCTAATAGAAATTTCAGCGAAGCGGAGGCGGTACAATCGACTCAGCGACTTCTCAACCATTTCTATTATACCTGCAACTTGTTAACCTCAGAATCCGTTCGTTACGTACGAAATGTTCGCGCAACTCGAGAGCTCGAGCGCTCGACAGAAGCCGCGCCGGTCTATTCATCCTTGCCGGAGTCATCGAGGCAGAAGAGTCTGTGGCACGTCGTTATTCTTGCTAATAGATCGGCGGGAGTAGGTATTGTCCTGACACAGTTACTTGAAGGATCTCACTCCGTCGTCGTCATCGTCGTCGTCGTCGTCGTCGTCGCTCCTTTTCCCGCCGTTCCAACAGCTCGAGCGCACGAGAAGGAGCGAGGATTTCGTTGTCGTCGCTCGAGGAGAATAAATAAAAACAGATCGAGAAGGACCAGGAGAGAAAGTTCGAGCATCTCGACAAAAGGGCACGGGATCTTGCATGCCGCTATCCGGTATCCAGGATGAGCATCGCGCGACAAAGGATGCGCACGCGGGCAGGACGAAGCGAAGCAGCGAATCGTGAATCGAATTATGCTCGGCTGGTTTGCGCGCGACTGAATCCACATTCGTGAAGGGACCTATGGGCGGAGGGGCACGAAAGGAACACGTCGTCACAGAGGATCCCGGATTGAATGAGTCCTGACCTCGAGGATCCGATGCCGCACACCCGGCCAACGTAATGGATGCGCGCCCATTGAGAGTGCACGTCAAAACGCGTAACATAATATCGGGGCCCTTACGCGCAAGAGCCCATGCCTAATGGAATTTATTAGAGAAGGTACTTCCTTTTTTCGAGATTCTCAGGTACGGAATCCCCAACGGGTCGAACGATCGTCGCGTGGAATCAAGAGGTTCTTCAGATCGTCAGATTGTCTTCGGATCACTGGAGGTGTTCTTTCGACATGGAAAGCTAACTGGGACGACCGTATAAGGAAAGAGAAGTTAAATCTTGAGAGCAATTGATTGTCGTTCACGTTGCGTTATGTGCAATCTGAGAGGTCCCGTCAAATGCCTCCTTACAGCCTCTTCAATCGAAATCACCAAAAATCTTTAAGCAACAAATTTATCAAATTTCGTTAATAATAAAATTATTTCTCCGGGATTTTTTGCGTGCATTAATTTGATAATAGAAACTGTGTATACTTTTGAATATAATTTTGACGGCAAAACATCGTTACTTTAATTAAGCATTAGTCATATGCGAGGATTAATAACAATTTCATAATTATACAAATATAAGATTTAAAGAAAGAATATACTAAATTAAATGACTCGCGGGGCATTGTGGTTTTAAATTATGAAATTCTGTTTCTGATAAAATATACACAAGCCACGCTATTTTTGGTCAAAAAAAGTATGACTCGTGTAAAATCATTCTGGAATAAAATGCCGTATAAAGTAACATCGTAGCAATATCCACGGAGATTTAGGAGGGGAAAGGTGAACAAACGATTCGGGAGGCTGGTCACGTATCAAAGAGCAGAGTGGACGAATTTTTGGGGTGCAGAGCGAAGAAAATGAACAAGGGTTAGTCTCGTGTCTGGATTAGCTTTCGGAGTGGAACGAATTAATACTATATCGCGCGCTGGATAATGCTGCGCATATTTCCACGTGCCAGCGGCAGTCGCGTGAGAAGCTTCGCGTATGGTAGTATCGTTTTATAAATCCACCGCAAGGAACTAAATCAAAAAATTGCCTTCTCTCTCTCTCTCTCTCTCTCTCTCTCTCTCTTGAGATAAAAGCTTCACTGTATTTAAGTTTTACTTCTCTCAATTTTAGTTAAGTTTCTAATTCATTTCTTTATTTCTGTTAAATTTAACTTCTGCCAATTTTAGTTTAGTTTTGTAATTTTAGTTTAGTTTTGGGTTTTTTTTAAATTTCTTTTCTTCACTTTCTCTTATCGTCTCACAATTGTATCATTCATTAATAACTTATCTTGTATTTTTAAACTGTAGATATTTTTAGAGAGCAGTGCCTGAGAATGTAAATAAAAGCACAGTTAGTCAATTAGTCTCTCTTGCATAGTTTATATAGTAACGACTTTTCAATAATTATATTAAATGTATGCGTGGGCATGTGGCAAGGATTTTCAGAAAATGTATCTCGAAGTTATGGGAATAACAAATTTACCTCCTTCGAGATGAAAGTTTACAAAACAACACTTGTGCTTCCTTAAATAAATAAACAGCTTCGCCGCTTTTTAAGATCGTGGAAAGGTACATAGCACGAATAATTAACGGCGGCTATTTTCAAATATCGGTAAACCAGTCAAACACTACGGAGACGCAAATAGCTCTGGTAAGTTCAAAATGAACTGCTGTCCTACTCACCAATTTAACAAACCGAAATGACATTGTTTAAGCCAATAATAAGATAATCAAATTTCTGCGGTATCTAAAAATAATCGGCACGCCCTGTATTTATTCTCGAGCGGGCGGATTCCTGACAGATCGCTTGAATTATGTCGGATCATAACGTACGCTCAGAAGAAGAAAGATGGATAGAGACAGCGCGGAGGGAGGAGGAGGAGCAGGAAGAGAAGGAAAAGGAGAAAATCTTATAAAAATATTATCGAACGAATATACGCTATTTTAGTTCTTCTATCAGCCGCATCACACAGAACGTAGGATATATCGGAAGGATCCTCCAGGCTTCTCGGTTCCTGGCGAATCCTAAAGCGGTTGAGTTATCTCGAGTTTACGTACGTACACCCCGCTGCTGCCGCCGACGCCGACGCCGCCGACGCCGACGCCACCGCCGCCGCCTCTTCGTGCTATCCCCAGAACTTATGGAAGCCATGCCAGAATTTGTGGAACAACCACTTTACTCTGGGAATCACTACGTCGCTGTAGTATCGGGTAGCGTTCGCAATTTATCGCAATATCCGAAAGTTTTCGCAGAAATTTTCCGCTGCGCGTTGCATCTTCCGCTCGCGCCCGCGCCTGCGTCCGTATCAATTTACCATAATTTAATTACGATAAAACGCTTAAATACACGCGCAATTAGTCTCATTAAGGATGTTGGGCGAAATGAAATATCGCGTTTCTGCGTAACCGAAGATCTTCCGCGTGGATCCCTCAGTCCATTGCTTCTCAAGATCCCGAACTATCGCGATTGGTGATATCATCGATCATATCGTATTATATCATTATATCACGTCATTATGTGAACGTATAGCACATGTATTATTCGAAAACATATTTCATCTCTTTTTACCCGTTCCTTACAAATACAAATTTATAAGAGGGAAATTTAATTCCCAGAGTAAAATGTATCCATCTGTATTCCAATTACGAAAGGATACCTCGTACCATCGTTACTTCGATAATCGCGACCGGTTGCTGACGGTGCACCAATAATCGTTACTAATCCTCGCGTTTTCATTCCTCAGAAGCGAATCGAGTCCTCTTGTTTTATCAGTGGGTCGGACGTGGCGCGCGCGACGTCGTCGCATTACGTCTCGTTAGGAGATTTTCGCCGTCGAGTGACCCGAGAGAGCGAAGGGAAAGCCTTCTCGAGAACCCTCTCTCTCCCTCTCACTTCCTTCTGGCATCAGAGGAAAATCTTGAAAAATGAAGGGGCGGGCCGGCCCGTTTCTCTCCGGGAGGGGAACGGAGCGCTGGTAGGGCGAAACAGTTTTAATTGGAAGTCGGAGGAGACGCGGTGCAGAGGGAGAGACACGATGTAGACGGGAGGAGGGTCGGAAGGTGCGGAGGGGAACGGACGGAGGGCCGATAGCGGCGGTTCTTTACCCTCGCGCTCGTTCTACGCCCTATGTGAACCCCGTCCCTCACCCTCGTGTTACATACATTTTCGCGCGTACGTGGGTACATGCACGTCCGGACAGGGCCGGCTGGCGATTCGATGGAGCTTAGGGGAAGATATCAAATATATCACTTTTTAATATCTCTTTTTTTATCAAGCTACGGTATTACATGCTAAAAATCAAATGTAGAGATATACCTTTATCGTCATGTAGTTTTGTGCGTTGTACGCAGTCTTTTTATCATTTATTGTAATCATCTTCGATGTTGTAATCGATCTTTATTGTAATAAATATTTTAATCTTTACATCTCAAACATTTTAGCTGTTTATTGACCTTACCTTCTATCTTTCCGTTTTGCTTGTGCATATCGCGAGCTAGTAAATATTCTTGTTCATTTCTTAAGTTCAATTCCCTTGTTAATTTAATTTACCGTAATTGCGCGTATCCTTTTCTTATTACTGTAACTGATGTAAGACGGAAACTTTCGGAGGTCTATTATTGCGGTGGAACTAACTTTCGCACCGGCCCTGCTTTCGGACGAGCTTGCGCGCGCGCGCGCACGTCCATGTAAGTTTGAATGCACTAACATCTGTACCACGAAGTCGAGCATCGCATCTCTCTCGGTGGCCTTAAACCACGCGGAATGGCGTGGCGGCGGCGGCGGCGGCGGTGCCGCCGCTCGTTTTTCCTATGGACAAAGTGGAAACTCCACGAGGAGGAGCGATCCGCCGAGAGAAGAAGGGGAGGAGGAAAAAAGGAAAGGAAAAAAAAGACTTAATTCGTTTCCCATTAGAATTTACGTGGCTCGAAAATAAAAAGGGAGCGGGCTAGACCGAGCGAAGTCGGAGAGCAGCGAGAATTCGTGGAACGCTCTCTCCGCCGCCCAGCTCGACCATTGGATTTTTCACGGCACGCCGGTGTCCTGGAAAATCGAAATTAGCTTTTCCACGGCGGCCAAGTCCGCGGGAGTTAACAGGGACGGAAGTCGAAATAAATGGTAGCTGATAAAGAGAGAGAGAGAGAGATAGGGAGAAAATGCGCGATCGCGCGGCCTTCTCCCGCGATCTCTCTCTCTCTCTCTCTTTGAAATCTCGTCGGCGCGTTTCCGAAGAAATTCGCGATGAAAACTCGCCTACGGACCACGAGACGCGATTCTACAAAGAGCGTGAACTAATAACGTTCCTGCACTTGCGTCGCGTACGTGTTTACGGCGCACTAAATTAGGAAAACTGAAATCAGGAAAGCTCGTTAGTGGCGCAGCACGGCTGCAAAACTGTGCACCGATAGAATTATATCTATTTTAATCCTGTATGTGAATTCAAAGAGTTAATACGTTTTCTCATCGGAGCGTGATAACTACGTCCGGCATCCGCCAAGTCTGAAACGTATATAATTCACCCTAAATATACCGTCGTATTTAAGCTGAAGCTTTAGATGATACATGGTCCGGAAAATTTCTCTATGTCGGCCTAGAGAGCTATTACGCACGTACGTGCAAGGGCGGCTGCATTAAGCACAATATATATCTGAGAGGATCTCCTTCCGCGAAAGTACGCTGAAAACTTTTCACGTTCGGCGAAAATAAGGGGCTCCGGCCTCGGGTGAGAAAATGGGGCGGCTTAATTCGTTTCCCATTAGAATTTATGTGGCGTGCACGCGCCGCTGGTAGTGGAAAAGCCGCGAGTGTGTGGGCTAGTCTCTCTAGTCTAGTTTCTCTTTCTACTTTTCTTTCTTTTTTTCTCTCTCTCTCTCTCTCTTTCTCTGTCTTTACGACCAGGAAGTCCGGCATGTCTAGTATGTTCGAGTGGACCTCCGGGAAGCATCTCGATACGACACCCTCAGCGATCCTTTCCTTCGAAAGGAGAGACTAAGCCGAGCGTGGAAAGACGAGGCATTTTCCAGACGGGAAACGGCGCGGCGCAGCGGTTCGAAAATCAAAGCGTCTGATCGTGTGAATTCGAGCGGATGCTCGACCCTTAACTCTCTATCTTTCGCTTTCATGTGAAAGCTCGCAGGATATCCCTGACATCATGCATAAAAATTGTTATTAGTCAAATAGCGCAAATCTTATTTCTTTTCGCTTTTTCTTTCAAGTCGGAATGAATAATGCTCAAGTAATAATTTTTTTTCTTTGCATTAGAAATGCATTTTGCACGCAGCGTAGACTTTGCATACGATACAGTCTACAATTCTTCAGGTTTGACGAAAAAACTTTTGATCAAACCTGTTTCCAATTCTTTTAACGACGTTTTGGTTATGCAATACGAGTTAAAAGTTATTGAAATTTAAAAATTGAAGGCTTCCTAGGTTTATTTTTTTCTAATCAATGTCACAAAAATTTTGATTGCAAATGTTCGAGTTTTAAGCCTGAAACCAATTGTCAAAAAAATAAAAACAACCAAAAACTTGATTTATAATGATTTTTGCATTAAAAATGACGATATTTTAATTGCAGCTTTAAAAAATGAGTAAGTAGATATAAATAAATTTTTACACAAATATTTATTAAAAATTTATTAGTATATAATGTAAAAATTTTGATATAATTTCTGATGCTACTTACTCATCAAATTTGCAAATAAATACTACAAAATGCGATTTCATGCAAATCAGGAGTAAATAAAAAGTTAAATAATCTTTAAATCAATAAGAGAATTGTGCTTAAATTTTATATAGATACTCAAATGTAATAGAATAATTTATAAAATTTTTCTACTTTTAACGTTTTGAAATATGACACATACATCCTCAATTATATTGCAAAATATATAACTGTAGCAAAAAAATAAAAATACTATTATTCTGATCACACATTAAATCACGGATATTAACTTGGCTCTGTTTGAACTTATTTCAAGATACGTGCATACGCTCAATAATTTACGCTGCCAATCTTAATAACATCTCTTAATTATATACTAATATTATAAGTTAATAAAGAACGTATATAATAACCTATATTTATTTTTAACGATAATATCTTTTTCTCTTCGATTCGTTACGATTCACACGAAAGTTCTGTCTCGTGGAAAGAATATCGATTGAGAACATCGATCGGGCATAAAGTGCTCGCGAGCAAAGTGCAGGATGTCAGGAATTGCAGCCGATATAATTGGTACCCTGTTTTCGGCGGACTGCATCAGCGAACCGAAACACGCGGAAAACGCGCTGTGTGTGTTCACGCGAGCGGTTCCCGCGTGCAGATCGTGCAACGAACGACCGGTTTTATGCGTCCCCTAACACGCCAATTAAGGAGGCGCACGTGAGTTGGAACTCGGAATTTTTCGCACACATGACTGTTTCCAGTCCAAAGCATTTCTCGTTATAAATACTACGATCAAAATTACAAACGCATCGAACAGCCAACTAAAACAATTTCAAACACACCCTGCTTCTCTCATGTCAGTAATGTCCACGGTTAGAAATCGGCCGCTATTAGTAATTTATACCTAAAGCAATCGAAGTCTCGTTCATACGCACGTCTACGTTTATCGTTGCAGTTAATCACGCTCGAGAATGATAAGTGTTTTCGGCCGAATCGCAACGGTTTGCAATCCCGAAGTCCCGAAGCATCGCGGACGGCAACGGGGTTGCTTGTAAAATTGCTGCAATTTGGCACCGAAGAAACGCATCGGACCGAAACACCGCCAACACCACGAGTAACCCTGTAAGCCGTTCTCATCGGCAAACTTTTGCGGTCGAGAGTCGGCAAGCTTGTAACTCGCCCACGTGTTCGCTTCACCGGCCATTATCGCCGATCGATGATCGTGCCCGCTGACGATATCCCGTGGGCGAGAGCTCTCTTTCTCTCTCTCGAACGTGGATGTCATAATATCCGCGCGCCGAGCATCGTGCGAAACATCGCGGTTTCGATAGCAAGTCTCGTACGATCGCGCTTTACGCGCGCCAGTTACACGCCAGTTACACGGACACGTCGCGAATAAATTGCCCCGCGGGGCCCGCAGAATCTCACTGATCTAGGACGCGTGGGTGGTTACGGGCCCGCAATTGTTGGCGAATAGTCGCGTCGGTGCCCCCTCGATCGCCGAGCGAGTCGCATTATTGTTTCACCAAGTGAGCGGTCGGCTCGGGACGACGGCTAAGTATCATCGATACCGCCGCTCGATCCCCGTCCCAAGAGAATTGCCGCATCAACCGGTAATGCGAGAGCTATGTCGCGGATATACCGATACTCCAGGATTTCTCTGCGCTTTTATTTGCACAGATCAGTACAGTAAGAATAAGTAATATAGATGTTTGTGTCAAATTTATTTTAAATAATAATACGTAACAAAAAAAAAACAAGGGAAATGTGAGTCAGCGCGGAAATTATTGCGCAAACATTATAATCAATAAATAAACTTTATTATAATGTGTCGTAATTCAGAGTTGTAATAAGCAAACTTGGATCGTATCGTTTAATAAATGATGATAATTGCACTGGACGCGTTTCAACTCATTTTCGAGTTATCTTCGACGGTAATAAATCTGTCATACTTGAAATTTACCTATTTCAAATTGTCTAGGCTGATTTGTATCAATGAGATAAAATGTATGTCATCTTATATCTGAACGAATTGCGAACAAGCGCAAACGGAAAAATAATGAGACGTAGAATAGCTGGTGAATGTAACCATTTCTCATTGCTGTTAACAATGTTTCATAGAGCTTAAAGGAATTTGTCAAAGATAACATATGCACGTAACAAATATTAAAATGAGATATATAACGTTAAAGACATAACTTGCTTGTATAAAAAATTTTGTATAATAGTTTCATCAAGAGAAGTATGTTATGCAATAATTTTTATTGTATAACAATATCTTTAAACCAAAAATTAGAATCTTTTAATTATCATTATTATTATCAAAATAACTATATTGCACTCTTCAGATAATTATAATATTAAAATAAAAATATAATATTTTGTTGAAATTTAAGTTGTCAAATTCTTAAAAAAAAGTTAATTATATATAAGCGATAATATAATTTCTTGCTTAAACATGAAACAATAATTGTTAAATAAAATATATTAGTTTTAATTTGATATTTTGTTTTCTTTTTGTAATACCAATGATATTTCTATACTTTATTACTTTTAAGGTACTTAAAATCGTTAAGGTCCATTGCGGAAGTAATAATCTTTTCTCTCGTTCATTAACTTTGTGATAATATCGGGCATTGAGCACTAACTGCGAGCGGAAGACGCGAAATTAATTAGTACGAACAGCCATAGCTATAAACGTATCTCGACAGCACCCCCTTAGGCATTCCACACTATCGTTTAATCAGCGGAATGAATAACGTATAGGTACGATTCCTGATAGTTACGCCGGGTTTTGCGTAATCCGGCGACACTCGCGGATCGGCTCTCGGTGGAAATAAGTCGTTCAGCTGAATGCAGTGCGCGCACGCACTTATATCGTTGCGGTTATTTATGAACCGGTCATTTAATGGAGCCCCGACATATAATATTTTACGTTTACCGCAATAGTGCCGGCCGTAAAGTGCTGCTAACGATTACCCATGTATCTCGCGCAGATCGACGAGCGTAGCCCGTGTTACGTTCCCCGGCTCTTTACGACAGGGGCGACACGGGCAATTGGAGATCTACGATCTGTACACGGGTTAACAGGTCTTACCTGAGAGAGAAACGCAGTGAGGGGAGAAGAAGCGAGGATTAATTAGTAACGAACGCACGGGCGTAAACCGATCGTCGCGCTTTCCCGACGTCGCCTTCCGACGTCGGTATTCGTTAATCGGCGCAATTAACAGTCGATGGAAATCTTACGATGGCAATCGTTCCGGTTCGATCGGTCTTGACCGGCATGCACCTATCGGACCCCTACGATCTACTCTCTACGATCCCATACGATCTACGGCTATCTCGCGCGCGGTTCTCTCTCCGCGGTGATATAGGATCCCGGAGAACGCGGTCCGACTATTAATTACAGGCTGCGGAGGAGGCGAAGTCGTTAGTACACCTACGTAAAGAAAGGAGTGATTTAGGACGCGCCGATTCCTCTCTCTCTCTCTCTCCTCTAACACCACTGCCGCCTCTTCCACCTAAAACCCCTCTTCCTCTCCTGGAAACTTTCGAATCCGGATTTCTCGGTGAACCTAATGAATAGGAGCACGTTCATAGGAGGCGCCGATAGATCGATAGATTTCGCTAGAATAATCCGGGATATCTGCCAACGACATCCGCAACGATATCTGTTATGTCCACAGCACCGAATCTCTAATTCTAGTCCAAATTGCCTTACGGAATTGAAGCCTCTCCCCCTTTGAAATTGAATAAAGAAATCCCCCCCCCCACCGTTCGTTCCTTCTGGCATTCCTAGATAAGCGTACGAAAGTACAAGATAAATTAACAAGTAAAATTCACAAGTGCTGTTATTATCAGATTTGAATGAAATTTTAAGTAAAGGATATAAATTTTGCACGCGACAGTATTAATCATTCGTGTTACGTAAATCTGTTTAGCAATCTTTGGAGCTAACCCATTTTCTCAAAGGAGCAGAAGGCATCGTAAAATGTTTATCGGCTTCCCGGCATTTCATGCGGGAGAGGCTCGAGATCGGCGGCGATAACTGTGCGCATCGTGCATCGTACGGCGAAATTTATTGCTGGCGTACGCACGACGTTTGTACTACCCCCTTATGATTTTCCCGATCCCACGTCGCCATTCCTCTACCGTAATCGCGCGAAAGGAAATGATTTCTTTAGAGAAATACGCCGGCACGGCTCTCTCGGGTCGGTTAAGGCACGGGGCCGAAATAAATCCGCAAAGCCGAGGTTAAAATCGATGCCGTGCGGCCGTTTGGCGAGGATAGAGCGAAGAGAGGCAGAGAGAGAGAGAGAGAGAGAGAGAGAGAGAGAGAGAGGTTGCCGCCAGAGGAGGAAGAGGAAGAAGGGAGGAAGGAAGGAAGAGCAGCGAGGGTAGTAAGGGGGTATAGGAGCGAGGAGGGAACAGGAAGGGTAGGAGATTCGAGACGGGTGGCGGGCGACGTGGGCGAGGAGGAGATCCTGCGTTTGGCAGCTCGTGGATATTGGAAGGAGGCCCGCCGCGACGAGAGGAGGTCGTAGAAGACGATCCTAGGGGTCGTTCGTCCTCCCCCCGAAGCAGCCTTCCGCTCCTTATGCTACTGAGATTCCGCCGCTCCCAAACTTTTGCTCGGGCAATCACATTTTCTGAACCAGCTCGCGAGCGAACGTATAACCGATATATACCCGTGGCAACCGTGCGCTATTAATAAGAGCTACGATTTTGTTAAATTGGCAGAGAGAGAGAGAGAGAGAGAGAGAGAGAGAGAGAGAGAGAGAGAGAGAGGAACGACGATTCTTCGACGTAACATTATATTTGGAAAGTTTCAGCAAGCCACATTTTTTTCACCTTAGTTTTTCAAATAATTTATCTGATAATTTTTTGCACCGGAAAAAACAATTTTGTTGAAGTATCCAAATATTTAACTGCTGGATACAAATCTGAAAATAATTTTATTGGATCATCAAAATAATTGTGACAGATATTCAAGTTGATGAGCAATGCTGCTAAAAAATTTGACATATTCTAACAATTCAGTTTGAAAGTTCAACATAATTATTTTGACGGTCTAACAAAATTTTTAGATACTTTGACAAAACCGTTCTTTCCGTGAATTTGATAATTCATTATGTACGTTTTTAATATATTTTCATAAATATATTAAAAACGTACATAATGAATTATCAATATATCATTCTACAATTAAAACAAGTCCAGTGTAAAAACACAACAAACAATGAAAGCAATTAATTCTAATTAATATAAATTTGTATTCATATTTTTAAACTTTATGATAGAAAGAATTTTTTTACACGGAAAGAACAATTTTACTGCAGCATTAAAAAATTTAGCTAGATACAGACTGGAAAATAATTTTATGTTGGGTCATCAAAATAATTATATAGAACGCTCAAGCATCATAATGTTGCTGCAAACAGCTTTGACATTCCAGGAACCAAGTTAAATACCCTGTACAATCTTGTCTAATGATTCAACATAATTATTTTCAGATCTGTGTTACAGCAAAATTGTTCTTTTCGTAAGATAGAGAATACAAGATTTTCTGTCTCGCGAAATGGCCAGGGCACCTATGGACCAATGGTATACCAATTTCACGACCAAAAGTGTCGAGCTCGTCTCGTACCAAGGAAACCACTAAATTAGTTGCCCAGTGGCCGAGGCACTCTAGGAATACCAAAGTTGCAAGTTTGCGATGCAGGATAGCTTCATGGGGTGCAAGATTGCTCAATTTCGAGTGCGGCATCCGCCGAGGCGTATGTATTAAAGTTTGGCCGGGCACGGTACGATGCGTTTTACGGTTTGGTCGAAATGACTTCCTCGACTACTCGAGGAAAATGGCAGCTTCGTCGATACCGTGGAACAAGATGCGGGATAAGCAAACAAACTCGATACGACACGTTAAGAGAGAGAAAGACAGAGGCACACAAATATAGAAAATACAATATATTGTGTACATTACATAAAATGCTTGTAAAATCTGTTCCTATTCCCTATATTTCAGAAACGGTTCAGAATTATGAAAAATCGCGAAATACACGTTCGATCCCTTCAAGGAACTTTTTTCAACCCCCCAAAAAATCTCTGAAAATAATCAAGCATGTATTTTGCGATTTTTCATACTTTTACACCATTTTCGAAATATATAGAAGACAGAATTTATAAATACTCTGTTCACGGAAAATAAATTGGTATAATCAAATCAACAATTCATTGTTTCATATATAAGCAAGAAATTTTGTTTCTTAATGTAAGTAAATTAAGCCTGTTTAAGAGTTTAATAAATTCTTTCAAGAAGACTTTATATTCTTGCTTATATCTACATGAAACAATTGTTGATTTGATACTAATTGTTTTTTGTGTATGTATGTATATAAATGTAAAATCGCGCATAAATATGATATAACGAACTGCACGTGGGAAATTTAATGTTGTAAATAGTTGCTGTCTATTACTGTGATGTATACTTTGTAAAATAACGCATAACCTGCGGAATGGAATGCTAAATTATATTTTTTCCCGAAATAGATAGGATGGCTCGTATGAATTCCGCGAAGTTTTTCATTTTCATAAATTGAGAAAATAGATATCAGCTCAGCTCGTATAAATTCCATGAAGTTTTCCATTTTCATAAATTGGGATTTTCCAGTGGCGGTTGGCGGCATATTTCTAAGCGTGAAACAGAACAAGTTTCATTGACGATACAATGCCAACGAGGTTTTCCGTAATTGTTGTCATTAGCTCAATAAACGTGCAATTGTGCAATATTAGTGCCGAGCAACAAATCAATTACTATTATTCCATTAAAATGCTAAATGTTCAGTAAAAACTTCGCACCAGTGAGTGCTGTATTTGAAACGTATTCTCAGGCCACGATTGCCATGGATGCGAGAGACGCGAGCACGATTCCATCAATCCGTGGAGCATATTGCCCGATATATCCGATTCTTCCAAGTCCAGTAAAACGGCGTCAACCACGATCATACGATGAAAAGTTCAAGTTCGCGTGTCGCGCGGTGGGACGAAGCCGCAAGATTGCTCAATCTCGCAATCCGCAGCGGGGTCGCATCAAAGTTTGCGGTCGTCTTACTCGATGGAAACGTTGGAGGCGAGACAGAGAAAGAGGAGGGTCTCGCTCTTTTTCGTCCATCGGACCGATAATGATGCAATCCGGGCGGCGAAATCGAACCTATCGATCCGAGAGAACTGTAATTGCTCGTCGGCCATGCTCTCTCGCTTTTCCATTGGGATCCTTAAATCTTACGCGTGTGAGGGGTGAGAGAGAGAGAGAGAGAGAGAGAGAGAGGTACGCCTTTATCCCGCGTGAACTTCGGTATAGCAATTAGATTGCGTGGTTGCGAACTGGACCGTCTCGGAGCGACGTAGTAGACGAGCAACCGATAACCACGCACGTGCCTTTAACGAGGAATCGAAGCCGCCGCCGCTGCTGCCGTTGCCGTTGGCGTTGACGAGAGAGCTCGCCGTGGCGTCGCCTCTTGGATCGTTTCTTCCCTTCGCCTCCGTGGGGGGAACCCCGTGTGCACCACCTTATACCACCGCGCGCGCTTGTTATTACGAGACGTTAATCTCGACGGAGCAGCCTGCCGCGTAATTCAAGAAGGCCGGCCCCGTCATATAGGTATTTTAGCGCTCGAGGCGGTAATAGGCGCGCGCTCGCTCTGGGAAGGTTATTACAAAGGCTCCCTTTCTATCTTCCTCTCCCTTCCCCCCCCCTCTCTCTCTCTCTCTTTTGCTCTCGTACGTCGGTAATTCTGGACATCGTGTTCAACGACTTAATACACGTCGGAAGATCAGCGCGATTATAATATAATATTACGGCTAGATGCGTGAAGAATCCCGCCGTTAACGGAGAGTTTATTACACGTGCGTCCTGCGCGGGCGCACAGAGAGCGCAGAGTGTCCGCATTTTCGAGAGAATTGTTATTAATTTATTTGTTTTGGATGTACACTCCATCTGCATAGCCGTTAAAAGCGCAGATGGATTTGTATTGAAAGCACGCTTACGGGGACTCACTGTTTCTGCGATTTCAAAGCGACAATAACGCACGCGAATGGCGTTCTCTAAATTTTTTAAATTGCTTAAAATTTTCTAAGTTACTCCACCATATCAAACTATTAAACAAATATACACAGATATGTAATTTAATTTTAATTTTTCTCTTTTGTACGTGCGTGTGTGTGTTCTGCAAAAAATCAAAATAAAATTAATAATGTCATCCTGATATATTACGTGGCACTTCGATTAAATTATTTAAATCAATTCTGCTTTAGACCGCGATAATATTCTATATATTTCTTGTAAGAATACCCAAAGAAAAAATATGTTGATAAAATCGTTTCTTTAATTTGATTTTTTAAGTTGAAAAAACCTTTAAGGAAAATAAAAATTTATTTCATTTAAAGAAATGACGTTATTAGCCTTCTTTAAACTAAATTACATGCAATAGAACAAAATGTGCAACTTTACAAGAGTTCTCATAAATATTCTAATAAAATGATTTGCAATTCCCAAAATTGGATTCAAAGACAAAAGCAGAGATATATTTTGACAGTACAATTTCTGTACAAAGTTAATTCAGAAATATAATGACTCCTATAAGAATTTTTTAATTCGCTTCGAACAGACATAATGTCTACTTGAATCTACCAGATTTCTAATTAATGCAGATTTTTTTTAGTGTAGTCTAAATCAAATAAGTAATCAAGTTTGTCTAGCAATCTCAATCAGAATGCAAGTAATCAAATTTGGCTGGTTAATTGAATAAGAATTATCGCGTACCAAAATGTCGGGTTATATAAATATTTCAAATTAATTCAATCACTTTTTTTCTTTCATTGTATAAAAATTCAATTAAACGACCAAAATGTATATACCGACATTTTTTTTAACTACTACAAAATAATCGCGCAAATTACGCACATTCCGCGTGTGCCAGGTACATCATGACGCACACAATACTCTCGCCCTTCGCTCGAAATCACGCGCGCGTTAATCAGCGCCGTGCCTCCCTTCGAACGATCGCTAACTCATCGCGGTTTGTTTTATTTCCGTCGGCGGCGTTACGAAAGTTCGCGACGGTGGTGTACATCGCGGAATCCGCGCGGTGCACCGGAAACCGGAAGCGACGCGAGCCCGTGGGGGTTGTCGGCGCCCCTGCCCTTGTCGGCCGCGTTCCGAGGGATCGTTACGGTGCATTCAGAGGGACGCAGCGCAGACTGGTACACCCGGGAAGGGACCCGGCAGCCGCCTCGAAACTTGAAAATAGTTAAAGTGAATAACTTTAATGTGTGCGCCGCGCGCGCAGGGCGAATCGGTCACGTTCGTAGGGCGCGGAGCAACAGCTATGGGTATATGGCGGACCGCGGCGATTTAACGTGCAAATCGCGTGGCACGGAGGGCCGGTCCGCCCGAAATTAATTAATTCCCCCTGTGACAACGTTACGCTCGTTCTCGTCGAAAATCGTCGCAGTTTTTTTTTTATGTGTCCTCCCTTTCCTCTCTCCGCTCTCGCCCGGTTAAAAACGGTTTGACGAATTTGCGCTTTTATAATGCCGCGGCATACTTTCGCGAGGAGATTAGCATTCAGAACAGAAACGATGTAAGTAAAAGAATTAAGCGCACAAAGTTGAAAAAGATTACGCTTTTTTATCAAGAGCGTCTCGCCCGCTTGAAAATCTGTCAGGTTTTTTCTCTCTCAATAAAATGTGACAATGAACACGACACGTGTTCCACTTCAATCTTCAAATTATTTATGAAATTTAATTCGTTTTCATAACTGAAGGAATTATATGATTTTCGCAAAATTATGCTCTGTTATTTACCGCAATTGTAACAGCGAAGAATTATTTTACATTTTCTTGAGAAGGAGATACCGGAGACTTAAGTTTTATTAATTTTCTGAAACGGTTCGATACGCAAGTTAAACGTGTTTTCGACAAGGCGAGACGTTTTCGACTTGGTGTTTTCGGCGTCGCGCTTGCACCTGGCGGGATCGATCAACTCTCGAGATCGGACGAAATGCAGCGTGGCGGCGCACGACGAAGGTCGTTCAATGCAAGATTTTTGTCACAGCGCGGCGCCTCATCCGATCACTCTGCTCAGGCGTTAACTAAACCCGTTCCACATAATAATTATCGGCGATCGCAGCAGCTGCGCGCCGTGAGTGCCAGCCGCAGCTTCGACGATAGCAAGGACGACGATGACCGCGGTTACGACTACGACTACTGCTACTACCACCACTACCACTGCGACGAGGACAACGATGGTGGCGCATTCGGCCACCATACGACGTCTTATTATGTAAATTTAATGACGCAGCCGATGCGATGTTCGTACTCTCTCACGGATGCGCCGCGCCGGTGGGCGGCGAGTTCGTGCCACGGTACCTTAAGGTTTCCACCGGGGAACACCTGATAAACCGCGCGACATTTGGAAATGTCAGAGTGATAAATACGGTTCCTGCGTGGTGGTAATGCAACCCGTTTCCCTCTCTCTCTCTCTCTCTCTCTCTCGCCAGCCCCTCGTCACGTATGTCTCTCCGCGCACCGCGCGTTGTCGTTCTTCCCGCAGCTTTTCCCTAAGCTCCCTCCCCTCAACCCTCGTGCTCTCTCACAGTGAAAGTGTTGCGCCCGCGGGCGATCGATTCGCGCCGGGGATGGAGTTTTTATCGCGGCTCGAACGCTATCGCGAAGTCGGAACGAGTTCGCGGTGAATCTTCGCGAAATGGCAGCTTTCCATCGCGAAAAATAGAGACGCCACAATCAGAGCCCGACCGATCCGCCACTTTCAGTCAACTAAACTTTCATTCGCGCAAATATGCATGGAAATTAATGACATTCACGTTTTGACCCCGTTACTGACACTGGAAAACGTTTTTATTGTTTTTTAGAGATTCCTGTATTTCTGTATTTCAGAAGACAGAACATTTATCTTGTGCAAGATGAGACGTTTAAAGCGATTTACAAACTATTATCCCTGAAACTACGTACTGCGGCAAAAAAAATCCAAAGTAAAATTGTCTGGTTTGAAAGAGGACAAATAATCTCAAAATCAATTTTTCAAAAATTGATTTTTTAAAATCGTATAAAAGTCATTGTCACATTTTTTTAAATGGAATATTTATATAAATTTTCTACATAATATGATTCCTCTAATTGTATTTGCATATAAATGTATTAAGGTACAGTTATTGAAAAACCAGTAGTTTATATACGAGATATTTTATACTTTGTTTTGATATGTATTCCGACATAAAATATAAAATATTGTATTTCGTAAACTATTATTTTTTTATTAATTCTACCTTAATGCTGTTATGCATGAAATAATAAGATATTAATTGGTGCAAAAAATATATAATTGTTTGAAACGTAGAATTATTGAGTTGGAACAAATGTTCGTACACACGCGTGGCTGAATAAAAATATACAAATATTTAAACACTGTCTTTAAATTTCAAAGAGCTTCTGTTCTAACTTAATAATTTGTAACGGACCTTTAAATGTCCCATCCTGTAATAAATCCTGCATAAATCACTGCTTTTGGGATTACGAAAAGCAGTATAAAAAAAAAGTATTAAGTCGCGCATTGATGAATAATTGTATCGCTTGTCTCGGTAATTTAAAAATAGTCATTTATTATAATTATTATTAACGGTGTCACACCAATCTCAGCCACCCAGGAAATATATCATCTGTCACTTTGAACGGTCTCTGATTCGAAAAGAGAGTCTCGGAAGGAAGATTATTTTGCACGTGGAGAAATTCGAAGTATCGAGTGACGGGACGGCAGCAAGAAGCGATGCCGTAGCGCCCCGTTTTTCAGCAACGATAATTATGTCCGTTTTTCCGTTCGCTTCGTCGGAAAATCTTAATGGAAATGTCGTGCTTGCGTAATAGAGTTTAAAACGGAATTTCACTCGACGGCTGCATCGTGCTTCGGCAAAATGAAACAAGTTCCTGCTCCCGACAACGTATGGTATCTGGAATTTTCCCACGTCCTAAGACGCAACGTTCTATACAATATAATATCAGAAAAATCTGATTAGTTAGGCGAAAATGTTTTAGCACGCGTAAATGCGACGTCAAGGTAAATTTCCTTTCTATATTCGGAAGTATGTATTTGGAACGTGAAATTACGCACAATTTGAAAAACAAGCGCGTTAATAATCAAGAAATAAATAAATAAATAAATATTGAAATTACCATGAACGTTCCCGTGATTCATCGCCGATCGATCCCTTTTCGCATCGTGCCGCGAGCACGTCACGATGACAAGTGAATCCGGTTACACGATACCGCGTAAGATACTGTCCATGTTTTCCTCTTTCCATTAAAACGCGCGGGACTTTCGTCGTCGAATAGTTAAGAGGCGCATAATGGAAAATTTCATTTACATACGCTATAAGCAGTTTAGCACGCGAAAAAATTTCACCGAGTCACGCCTTGGATACGTCGACTTGACAAATAGGACCCGCGTGATAATGCAGTCGCGTGACACCCCCTCCGTTCCATCTCTGCGGGGGGATGTTTTCGTCTTGCTGCTTTTTTTCCATCGTCGCGGGGAAGCGTTGCCTCGGGACAATCGATTCGCGCCGAAAATAGAAGCTCTTTCACGAGAGGCAGGAGCAGCAATTGGATCGCGTGGCTCGAGGATTCTTAATTATTTGCCGGGAACCGAGGCACTATCCAGCGCTTAAAGGGTACGGGCTAGTTTCCCTCGTGAAAAAACGTCGCAAGTTCCCATTCTCATAAGATTCGAGCTATTTGCTTCTGCGTCAAACAATGTAATGCGTAATTTGGAATGGTACGGGACCGTCGTGGCATAAATAAAAATAAACGTCAATTTTAATAAAAATATTAGTCACTGTGTTTTTCCTATGGAGAAACCGAGTTATCGGGAACACCACTCTATCAACGCCACTCCGTTTCGCATTGTTAAATATTTAACTACACTCCGATTCTCTTTGATTGATTGGCTATATTCTCCCGTATATTCATGGAAGAGCTGCCTTTCATTTTTAAATTTCGCACAGAACAGAAGCGATATCGTCGTTACACGCGTCAGGATCACCCGTATTTGATGCTACAGAGTCTAACGGGAAGCAAACCAGTGACTAGACATTTGTATAGCAGCACACACTTCTACAATATCAAAATAGCGCCGATAACACACAATGTTCCATTATTGAATTATCAATAATTTTCATCGTAATCCAAAATAACTTTTGCAGTTTACACGATGCGTAATACACGATCGGTAATGTGACGGGCGTGCGTGTGAGATGCAAAAAGAAAAATTAATGCAATTAACTGCACGATATTACGATGAAAATTAGCATGCGATTAAGCGATGCCTAGGTTCTCGCCAACGCTTCAACCTTCTGGGCGTCTCTGGACGGAGAAGATTCCCCAACGCTTCGCTCAAGCCGGTTTTGAGGGCCGTGGTAAAGAACGCGTCGGATCGCGCGATCGAGACGCGAACGATAGAAAATCACGTTCGTTCCGCGGCGGGCGCGCGCGAGCTGGTTTCCCGGTGGCCGCGCGCACCGTGGAGGAACACCAGGGAAAGAAATGCCACCCACCTCGACCACCGCCGTAGCAGTACGTGTACTCGTTGTAATCCATGGACGGCCTCCTGAGTAATCCCTCGCCCGGCACTAGATCCAGCAACGCGGTGGGGTCGCACATGGAGGAGAACGTTCGCCTCTCTTTGTCATCGACGTGAACGAAACGGAGACGTGGGCGACGATACACGATCTCGTCGCGATTTACGCTGCGCGTCGAGGGCGCCGACTAAACGATCGGCGACGGCGCGATCACATACGTGCACGTCGTCTGGGTCTCGGAGTTAGCTCCGGGAGGAAGAGAGAGAGAGAGAGAGAGAAAGAGAGAGAGGGAGAGGTGTATATATTCGCCTTCGTATAAACGATCCTTCCGGTTTGGACTTCAAAGGGGAGAGACCCGCGACGTCGATGGATGGCGCGCGCCCGCGTGTACGACAAAGCGCGCGAAACCCCACAGTATCCCAAATTAAACCTCGCCGCGGGCGCACGTAGTCGTTGAAATACGACGAGGCGAGAGAGCAAGCGCGAAAACCTTCGGCACCTGTCTCCCCGTTTGCACTGTGCTACGCGCGAGGGTAGTGAGGGTAGTAGTAGGAAAGAAATGTGCTCGCTCTTGGATTCGCACCGAAGAAACCCTGTCGTTTGTCGTTGCGGATCGCGGCGGCCACCTCGGGCATCCTTTCTCTGGGGTTTCCTCTCTTGCAGAACGCACGATCGGCACCGCATTCATTCACTGCACTTAGCGTCGCACGAAATTTGCACACCGGCACTCCCCGTGATCCACTTTTGATCTTTTGTGTAATTCTCAACTGTCACCGACGTAACATCGTTTCGCATTGCGTGCCTCTCTCGAAACGTGCCCTTCGCGCCCGAGAAGACTGGGTGCGCAAGCCAATCAGAGCCGCTCGTCTAATGCGCAATCCATTGAGTATTCACGTTTGTCACTTTGTTATGCGTCACGAGTAACTGCGGGCAGCTATGTGGTTCTCTTTCTTGTCATGACGGAGATTAATAATAATCCGTTTGGTGACTTGCGCGGGACAGACCGTGACCAATTGAAAGCAGAGCACAGCGTGGGACTAGTCGGGCTGCTCCGAAAATTACGGAGCAAGATCCTTCCGCCGTAGGTGACGAGGGTCGGGGCCAATTCGTTTCGCCGCGGGTTTTTTTTTCTCGATCGGTCGATAAACGACCACCGACGATCCTTCTCCCATCGACGATGTCCAGCAGCGTCGGGGAGGCACACTCGCGGAAACCGGAAGTCTCTCGGTCACGTCACTTCGCCGAAAGAGAAACCCGGTCGATCGACGTCCTGTCGTGCAGACGGGTGTCAGCGGAGACGCGGATTACGAAAATGTGTTCCGAGAAAATTTCAGACGACCGCGGTGCGGTTGTCGATGGTTGGTACACGCGACCGGTTCACGCGATCCTCGGCAATTTCCCTTTTATGGCCGCGCGATCTATCATCTGACCGCGCGAGGTCCGATGAGTAATTCAACGTCCGGGTCACCGTTTCGTTTTCACTCGATCGGATCGCGATTGGCACACGTCGACCTTGCCAGAAGACCCACGCGACGCGACGCGCGATCTCCGTGGACCGTTCGAGACCTGTGGCCACACGCTCCTTTGGAAGAACCGCACGCTTGCGCGGTCGGTGACAGACTGAGGCTAGAGGGGCAGCCGATGACTCCCGACACCGTGGAGAACGGCGGATGCCAAGTAGTGGGGAAGGTAAGAGAGTGGGGATTCTTCGGCAGGGAGATCCTTTGGCGGCGGGGAGGTTTGCGTAAGGGGCATTTTGGAGCAAGGGTGGAGGAGGTTTGGGATGAGACGAGGCTGGTGGGGCGAAGGGATCCGTCCGAGGGAAGGGAAGAGCGAGGGGAGAGGGAAAAGGACAACAGCCGGTCTTCGACGATCACAGCACCCACTACTCCACTGATGCTGCAGCGGATCCCGTCTCGGGGAAAGAAGACCCGTTCTCTTTCACGCGCCGCCATCCGCCTGGCGTGGCTCTTCTTCGAGTTCTCGCACCTCATCTTCCTGCTATCTCCGGCGGCCAGGAGCGGACGTCCCACGTAAAAACTAATGAAACTGATGTCCCGCATTTTCGAAAAATCCCGTGAAACGATATCTCGTTGGGAGTTCTTTGGGATAAACATTGACAAAGGCAAGCTGTGTCGACATTTAAATATCTATCGATTCTGTCTATTTCTTTTCTAGCGGAAAACGCTCGTACTTCTTCTTTTGTAATTCTCTAATTGTATAGCAGAAGACATGGAATCAGTTAAGTTCTCCATCACTTTTCGCTTAATATTTCAGTGGCTTTCCTCAGAAAAATAAAATTGCCAGTTTTGTTACAGTTACGTGTATCAAATTATACGTATCGTAAGGGCATATTTTTTTTCAATGCTTGCTCCTGCTGTCCCATTGAATCTCACAGAGTTATCAGTTTCGTGCTCCGAGGCGGCACCATCCGTTCCTGGACCCGTTCGTTTTATTTGAGCGACCGGTTTCGGACGGCTGATGAACGATTAAAGTGTATCGCGAATATTAAACGTAGAAAGGGAAAGGGCGGATGGGCGCGGGATAACGAGGTGTATATGCACCTTTCGTACTCTCGATCTTCGCCCACGATCTTCGATTATTATTGGTTCGGTGTGGGAGCGGACGCGCGGCAGACACTGAAGGAGTCGATTAGCGTGGGCACGATTTTGCAGATTGGAAATCGAAGAATCTCTCCGATGTTATTCGCGCGTGCAAACCATTGAAATGCAACAGGGCAGAAAAGGTGATTACAAGGACGGTAATCACGGCTATTGAGATAATATGTCATCTCTCAAGAATGCGCGTTATGGGCGTAGCTCTCGTATAATGACAGATGTAAGTAGAATGTAAAGACCCACGAATGCAGAGTCACATTCCCGAAGTTGTTGAGTTCTTTCTTTAATAAGAAACCGAGCAAGCTAATGTAGACTATTTTATATCTAACCGTAAAGATTAGCAATTAGGGGAATTATATCGCATTGTTATTCATTAAGAAATTATGTAATAAAAATTATTCGTGATAGTCGCATTTATCATTAAAAAACTTAAAAATATTAAAAATTCGTGTTGTTAGGAAATAACAAATAATTAATATTATTATTGAATAATTTTAGAACAAAATTTCTCTTGCGGGATAACTTTGCGGCGCGATTACGTGTTTGCAATACACGAGAATTTTAATCATTTTTTTTAACTAAACACACACACGCGCGCGCGCACACAGTATTGAAAAACGAGATAAAATAACACATGCCACAAATAATCGTATATTGTTATTGTTCCTACGTTCCTACAATGCAAGATATAAAATATCGTGCATTATTAATCATTGATTTCGCGTGTGGCTTCTGCCATAATTTCGAAAAAGCGCAAAAAATCTTTATTATATTTGTTTTAATAAATCGGTTGCAAAAGCGCTTCATCGTTAACAAACTTTGTGCAATAGAGTCATTCGTTTATACAATTGCCTAAACACTTTTTAATCACTTTTAATTTCTGACCGTTACCTATCCTAAGCACAATGCATGCAAATGACGATCCTATGCGCAACGCGAGACGAATGCAACAGGATGCATTGCGCGCTTTGCGTCTCGCTGTGAATTTATAGAAGAATAAAAAGTTAAATGAAGCTTTTCCTTGAATGTAATCTTGTGTAGCATGTGAGAGAGTAGAAAGTTTTTCTGTTATCCATATAAAACTCGTTTTTCTTTAAATTTCAACAGTTATAACAATTTTACAGATATAATTTATATAAAATATAAACAGATATAAAAGTTTTATATTCAATTTTTTCTGCAAGTAAAAAATTACAACTTGCATACGCGCATATGTGTGTGTGTGTGTGTGTGGGAGAATTTACATAAATCTTAAGATCGTGAGATTCTTGCGCAATGACTAATTTGTCGAGAGACACTATTTATCGGGATAACAGGTTCTCACATAGCAGATAGCGGATTAATTGCAATTGCGTTGGCGTTTGCGATTGCGATTGCCGCAAAAAATGGGCAAGAAATTCGTTTAGTGTCAATAGTGAAATCTTATCAGCATTCGTGCGAGTGTCCCCCTTTCATTTTTCCGAGATCCATGTTTTTCCTTATTAATATCACACGTGCGTTCTCTTCGTCGCGACTAACACCTCATTCGTTCGCGCAATTTTTATTCCGCGGCGAGTTAACGCCCGAGAGTGCGAGTTTAACCAGTCAATGGATGACGTAATGAGACTTAAATGGACCGGAGAACGTGAATGCTCGCGAACGGGAAAGTATTGGCGCGCCGAGAGAAATCGACGGGTGATATTGCGTCGTTCGTGGAAACAGGCAAGAGGTAGATAGAACAGAATAGCATCCCCGTAACGGTGGCGTCGTGCCATCTCGCGTTCAAATGTTTGCCAAGAGGAGGTCCGTGAGATCATCGACGACGTCGCGACGGCGATTGCATAGTCGAAGACCGGCTGCTGCCGGTCGTCCGATTGTCGGCGGCCGGATATCGGATTCGACGATTCGTCTATTATGCGAAGTCCACCGCTTCGGATCTATCATGTGCGTCGGGTTATTTTTATTTTAAATTATTTGCAATACTGCTTCTCCTAGCGACCCGATCGAAAATTTTCTGGATAAGTTTCGTCAGTACCTCTTAGAAGCGCTTTTAACTGACCAATTTTTGAGAAATCAAATGGATGGATAAATGGAGCAATGATAAAACGAAGGCTAGAATTTAAACCGAGGAATTATGCTCGCAATATATAATTCTTTATTTGTTGGTGACTTGTTCAGTAAACGAGCAATTTCTTCGCGCGTAATATATCGTTTAGTTAGTGGAAAACTGCACAACAATAGAAAGTGTGAAAAAAAGGAGAAAAAAAGAAGAAGAAAGTAGACGTATTTTTTTAATATATATATAATGGAAATTTCTATAATATTTATATAATTATACGCGCGCAAAGCATGTTGAAAACTTGAACAATAGCCATAGATTTTAACAGCAGCTTTATGCCAAGAGAAAAAGAGAGAGAGAGAGAAAGAGGAAGAGAGGATAAATTAAACTGCATTATCTAAATTCCCCCGGAGCATCCATTTAAATTCTCACAGCGCGGAATTGTTTTTCGCAGGAGATTTCATACAGCTGGGTTGTTATAAAAAATTCATTTAGCGGTCTACACGTCTAGCGCAGGGAATCCGCTCGCTCCTTTCGCTCCTTCACGTGACTGGTCTGAATAATGCGCGCGCTTTGGAGTTTCCGGGTTTCGGCTATCGTTTTACCAGGTTACCCGGATATTCTCTCGGGTTCGCTCGAAACAGGGCGAGCGTGACCCAATAGGTAGACGCTTACCGCTGTTTTTCTGCCGGTCCAAGAGAACCGGGGCTTTCTCATCGCCGACTGTGCGCTGCACGTTACACCGCCGCGCCGTCGTCTCCATCGCGCTTTATCCGGTCGGACAGTTTCGCGCGCTACGGTCCGACGTGCGATTAAGTTGTACCTATCGTGAAACGAGAGTGGCTGGAACGAGAGAGCGGTAGATAAAAACCTTTCCCCTCTCGTCCGTCGCTTCGCGCTTTAACGGAGCCGAGATAATAAAGAAGCCGAGTCGCGCGCTATAAATTATGATGTTTCGAAGAAGGCTACTTGACTGCGCCACCGTTTTGCTCGTTGAATCATTAAAATGGAGCGCGCTCGACGTCCTCTCTTAATTTGCGTACCACTCGTGTGAAGCTTGCAATTGTTCTATAATTAGATATGAATGATAACAGTATACTGTCTTAATAAACTCGCCTCTCTATCTATTTCATTTTCGTTGAATATTGTATCTGTATATGTGTACAAAATACTTTTTCTACGTAACAAATACAAATGTCTAAAGAAAAAAAATAGTTGGTAATTGTGTTTATTGCAAGCATGAGCCACGCAAATGTATGTGCGTGTGTTTGTACAGAGATTTTTCATTCAAAGGTGAACGATAATCGCAAAAGATCGATTTTTTAACGTGGAAGATCTATAGCTCCATTTCATTCAGACGACCCAATTCTACTCTCTCCTCGTTACTTTACTCCACTGCGATATTGAAATCCTAGAAAAGCTTTCGGCCGTAAATGGCACCCGACATTCGCGGAAGATGGGGCTTTTCGTGATCCGAGTGTCGGGAGTGCTGCAGCGACCTTGTTTGCGGTTGAGAGAAACGAAAATGGTCCATGATACTTTCCGCTACGCGCAATAAAACGATCTGATTCCATATGCATCGAAAGCATTGTTGAAATATCTCTATTGTACTTAAAAAAAAGTACAAATGGTATTAAATATGCAGAGTAACACGAAGAATCACATTATTATCTCTTTGAGATAAAACTGCAATATTTTAAAAAATATGAAATGCAAAAGATTACTAAAATACGTTGAAGATAACTTAATAAAAAAGTTCTAAAATGTGATCTTCCTCTCAGATTACTTATTATAAAATATTTATAAAATATTTAATCCATATTTCAGAACCTTTATTTTTGCAGCATCGAGAGAATAAACGGTGATTAAAAAAAGTGAAATGTGAATCATCCGAATGAAAAAAACCGAGCTTACAGGTCATCGCGTTAAAAGATCGATCTTTCTTCAATCATCGTTCATTTTTGAACGAATAACCTTGAGCGTATACTTGTAATACGCTTGCGTTCCTGTAATAACACCCAATTATATCGCACCGTGAGAAACGGTTGATGCGAATGCAGCGATATCGATACTGATGTTTTCAACAGTCTCATACTTTGACATCGCCTCTTTGTCTCGGTAGAGAGAGAGAGAGAGAGAGAGAGAGAGAGAGAGAGTGTGTGTGTGTGTGTGTGTGTGTGTGTGCACTCCCTCAGGACAGCGACGGCGTACGTTTGAGTAACCCGACACTCTTCGGAAACCCACGTAGCGTCCGTAAACTTTCAAGGTGGACGAGGATGAAAGCGAGAGATCGGTTCGCGCGGATGCGGGCGGTACACGGCGCGGCATCGCCGTCACGATGCGTTCGACGTAAATCGACTTTTTATATTCGCGCGGGGTGCCTGAAATCGCCGCGGTTGCCGCCGCGTCGAAGCGACCGCTCGTTAGAAAAAAGGGTAATCCCCGTATCTTACGGACTTTATGTCTCTATATCTCGATGGCAACCCGCCCTACGGACGACTGCGCTTAATCCTCTTAATCCACTATCGGCTGTAAAATAGCGGGGCAGGCCAATAAAAGTGCGAGCGCGTCGAAGCTGCGCGGGAGGTCCGTGTGCGACGACGAGTGTATGGTTCTCTCCGTGCGAGCGAGCGAGCGAGGGGAGGACAGTCGGCGGGACGCGAAGAAAGGGAGAGATCGGGGGGGCATCCCTCACGGCCGCGGCATCTGCATACAAGGATGATGGCTTCGTAAATTACGGCGCTCATGGCGATGGCTCTTCGCTTCGCGCACGCTGCACTCCGACGCACGTCGCTCTCGGTCACGACCGGAGCTGGCTGCCACGAAAACTTCCTCCTCTTCATCCTTCTCCTCGCGTGTGTAGCTCATCGCGCGCCGGTGTACCGCGGATAAACACGCATACACGCCGGTCTCGAGTTCCGTGTAAGGACAGGTCGCTTTACGGCCGCGCGGCGGAGATAACGAGTATGTAACGCCATAACTCCGTACGGCAGTCTTTACACGTCAGGTGTGCGATGCGCATCGCATTTTTCGGCTCGATAATGCGGCCCTCGCAATCATTTGCATTCAAACGTGGACGCGATTTTCATACGAGACATGTGGCGGTTGAAGAACGGACAAAGCTGAGAGGTAAACTAATGTAGATAACATTAGAGGGATGCGTCAGATCCTTCTGAAGACTCGATCAATTCAAGGATAATGGAACGTTAATCTTTTTTCTCTAAGATTTGAATACAATCGCTTAAGAAGAATCGTGACCAAAATGTACCTTCGGAACAGGCGCAAATTACTGCGATCGCCAAAGTTGCGAAAGTTTCGTGATAACGGCATTTCCAATCATTCATCCGAATACGAAAATATAGGTAGTTTCCATAATCTTTCCAAGTTCCGTGCTCTTTATTTCCTCAAACTTTGCATATCGCGCGGCACCTTGACGCACTCGCGGCAGACTAAGTCATGGGCGAGAACTTCCCCAAACGACCACCGGAACTTCGCTCGCACGTCGCCGCCGTGCTTCATCGTTGTTACTTTTGGTTAAACATGCGTTTGTCGCGTTTCCCGTACGAAGAACGGAATAAGTTGCAGTGCCCGCAGCGCGGAATTTACACGAGGCGGCATAGGAGGGGCAGATTTTATGGATGGCAGAGCGAAGTCCCGTGTTTGGCATAAAATTAGCGTTAGTTAGAAACTTCAAACGATCGCGCTAATGTTTGCAATACAGCGACTGCGTTTGGTCAAGCGACAATCTAACGAGTAGAAATTCCTAATTTAGTAATTAATTCTTATTTCTTTTTCTAACCATTAAATTTATCGAATTAAAATTATAGCTTCAAAGATTTCAATTAAAATGTTTTTAAGTTATATTGTAGATAAAATAGCATATATAGAAAAATGAAATGGAATTTGCTGTAACCGATATCCTTTATTATTTTCGAACTGATAAGGTGGATTGGTGACGCGTAGTGGAAACGTGGTACTACATGAAACGGTTCAGTTTGGACATCTGGCACGACGAGATGAATCTAAAGATTACCTTGTCCATCAGCCTACTGGACCCTCCGCTACTTGCAACTTGCAGAGTCACGTTGGACCTGTTCACTGAAATCTTCCTCCCCCTTCCCCCCTCGCGCGGGATGTATGGTAGCGAGAACGTGTTTGTTCGATGACATGTGTAAAAATTATAAATTGATGCGTGGGAGCTTTCACCGGACGAAAGGCAAGAAGAGAAAATGCGCGAAGCATACGGCAGAGTTAAATAAATGATCCTTCCCGGCGTCGTTAAAATTTCTGCATGATTGAATATTATGAATTAAGCGGGGTCTAAATGGCAAATCGAAAAGGCGCGGAAGGTAGGGTATTTATCGAGCATAAATGGAGTTACATTTAGCCGGCGTTTGCATCCGAGTGTTGGCGAGAATTATTAAATCTCACTCTTGGGATGAATCTTTTAAAAATGCATTAGCTTATTTCCATTACAATTCACTTTTGGAACTGTATTATCAATCGCGGGAGAGAGAAACACGTTTCGAACTCTTTACCATAAAGGACCTCGCGCCGCCGCCGCGCCACCTTCTCTCGCATAATGCGAAAAAAAATGTTGCACGCGAGGGCAGATCTGATTTTTCTTTTTGGAGGAGCATGCGCCGTTCCACGAAACTTTTGGGACCGGCCATTGGCATCGTGCCATTCCGCATGAAACAGGAGGCGCGTATACGTGGCACCGGAGCGAGAGGAAGACGAGAAGAAAATGAGAATGAGAAGAAAGAAAGGAACACCGAAAGGAACTATTGACCGCACCGGGATGAAAGGGTGTCCCACCCTTTTTCGAAATCCGAGTGGCGCGTCGCCCAACGTGTGTTCGTGCTCCTATCGTATCCCATATCTCCTCGAGAGCAACAGTTACTACCACTATTGCGATCGCCGCGGGCCCGATCACCACGAGCACGTACGGTTCACACGGAGACGACGGAGGTGCAGCGCGCAAGGTACTTTCGTGCACAAACGTAGTTGGCTTTGGCGAGAGAGCCCGCCTGCCATCTGCCCGATACGCAATCCGCCTTAGCCTCTCTCTCTCATCCCCCTTTCTTTTCCCTTTTTTATCTTTTTTTTTTTACGTAATCCCGGTCGTTTTCCAATCTTGGACGAGCGACTCACAACGGGCCTTCGTCCCCGCCTTTCTCTGTTGGGGAGTTACACAGCCGTGGTGTATTCATTCAGCAGGTCGTACCGGGCGCGCCGAAAAATCAAATTCGAAATTCCGGGGTTTCGACCTTCACCCCCTTCGCGCGAATCTGCCATGGGATGTGTCAACTCGGACAACTGAGTGTTTCGATTCGACGCGGAGTTTTGTACTTCTGTATTTGCCCCGCGGGCTTTCAATCGCCGGAAAACCCTTTTTTTCTATGTGAATTCATAAAGCTATATGGACCCGATTCAATACCGGCTGCTGAATGTTTGCAAACCTCTTCGTTTGGTCGAAGCACTAAATATAGGCGCACAAAATATTGTCTCTTTACTCTAATAATACTTAAAAATACATAACATTAAAACGAATGTTCGTTCATTAAATTAAAATTGAAATGTATATTAATTTAATAGAAATATAGATTGACACTTACTAAATTATTTCTTTGGTAAATCGATATTCCTCGAATTTCGTTAATTCAGTTATATATTTATAATGGAATAATATTTAAGAGTAAGTCTGGATAATTCAATTATTAATACACGAAAAGAAGAAAAAAGTTTTCAAAAATAATTTTACTTTTCTAAATATTTTTTCAATATTGCTAAATTTGATAATACTTGCTAAATATTCAGAAAAGTAAAATTATATTAACCAAATATTTAATTGACATTATTTCACTCAACATTTAATAGCTGTCACCAAACTTTCTTTTCAACAATTTTTAAAAGTACTTTCCTTTGTAAAATAAGACGAATATTTGTCGATAAACTGAAATCATCGTTTAAATTTGCTCTTTGAAAAGTATGTGCGCTAATTAAAGCTCCTTAATTCCCTGAGACCCCTTTCCCATCTTAGCACAACGCGTTCTCAATTCCAAGATCTCGAAAAACTAAGTTTCTGCGGGAAATTTTCCGTAGATCGTAATCTACTTGCGATATCTGCGACTACTATTTTAACCGAGAGTAATACAGTGTCGAGTTAGCAGTCACAGTGGGAATACCCGCTTCCTTAATGCACTTCCTGTCCTTACGACAGACTAAAGATCTTATCAAATAGGTTCGGGGCCGTATCTCACGCTTGCTTCCCCTCGTGCTTCGTGGCCCTTACTCGCGAGACCTTCGGGCTAGTTCCGGCCATCCCTCCGCGATACTCGTGGGGGGTATCCTTGGGAGGTAGAGAAATGGGGGAGAAGTTCTTGCTAAGGTTTCCTGCGGGCACCTTCGACCGCTCGCAAGCGGGGTGCATATCCGATTGTTGAAGTCGCGGCGCGATCGATGATAACGCGTCCGAGCTAACTTTAACCCTCGTCCAAGTAAAGCAGAAATTGGTCGATGGTCGCCCTAGTGACGTCACACATACATTTCTTACGCGATTTCCCAAGTGATCTAGATAATAAAAATTTGATACCGTTTTATTTTTTCACTTTTTACTCGGTTGCTTCTTGAACGTACGTTATATTTCTTGACAAATATGTGTGCAATGGAGTAATAATAGACTCCTTCGATTTATAAATAAGCCAATCATATGGATGTAACGTGACATTTGGTAACGGTAATCAATAGTACTTTTCCTAACTTTATAAATAAGAATGTAATAAGCACTAAATTGGAAGTTTCATTGGCAAATCATACGTCACCGCACCGTTTTAGAACGTAATAACGCAAACGGTATTTCGTTTTTAATTTATGCATCAGCTGACGTTATGCAAAAAACATAGATTCTCTAAGAGTAAAGATAGTTATAAGAATATCTAGACTGGAATTCACTAAATTTGGCTAATGACGTCTGAATCGAACGTCTTTCGAACAGTAACGTCACACGACCAACGTCATTGTCGAGATCATTTGAACTTTTCGTCGGAAATGGATGTTAGTTGTGCTCACTTTTGAATTATAACGGGAAGAAATTGGGCGGTATCTCTTTTTGCGAATGACGCAAGCGCAATATTAAAATAACGCTGATATTAAAATAATAAATTTAATGTCAAATGTAGCGCGTGAAATACATCGGTGACGTATAATCCCTTTTACACGTATTATAAAATTAAAATTATTATTTTCAAAGAAAGAGAAGTATTCGGTATCGAGAATCGTTATTTTACAACGGGCGGCAAATAGAGGGAGCCTCCCAAAGCGCGGCGGTCCTTGATATTCTCGATCTGACAAGTGCTCCGAGCGTACGCCGTACTAATGATAAGTAACGAGCGCCTCGGAACAAAGGATTGGAATAAATTTTCGGCGGTCGACATTGCGCGGGAGGAGCCGCTTATTTTCTGGCGTTTACGGTTGCCGATGCTAATCTCGGAGGCCCTACGGGAGACCTTCGAGTGCCGGCTTCTTCATAGGCTCGCCATCTGACACCGGTGCCTCTTCAGGAAGGAATCTGGTCTGCGTTTCGGACTGAATTATGCTAATACTCCCCTCCCCCCTCTTGCCTCGACATCCGTGATTCACGTCGCCCTCTTTGCTGCCACGCGAATTCAAAGGGAGGAGAAAGTGGTGTTTCCCGTGACGTTTCGCTAGAAATCTACTTAGCCCCCGCAACTCTTACTTTAAAAGCAAATTTTGCAATAGTGCAAATTAAATATTAATGTAATGTACGCGAATCTAATTTTAAGTCATGTAAGGATCGTCCCAAATTCTTGCGTTCTGTATACCGAAATTCTTTTACATATTTGCTTACCAATAATGCAGCACCGACAATTACTTTAAATGTAAATAACTGAAAACAGCGTTCTCTTCGTTATTAATTCAAAGATTGCAAATGGAAAATTTTTTCCTTGAATAAAATGTCAAGATAATTTTACTAACTTTTCTCTGATCACAATTGTAACAGCTATAACTTTGAAATAACGTAAACATATAAAACGATTCGATCATACAATAGAAATTTTTCGAGCATAAGGAAGACTTCGCGCACCGTATAGTTTAACTTAACAATTTACTTTTACAAAGCGTACAATATTGCCTTTTAGGTGCTTGCGTGGCCATCAAGAAAAGAATGCGGCGAGCAGCAGTGGTCGGCGGGTGTAACTGCAAATAGCGTGTTCCGCGTTTCGTATAATGTATCGGATGCGTAGGCACGCACGAAAAAGCCAAACGTGTGTGACTCCGAGTCGAGACGAATAGTATTGACATTTGGGGCCCACCTTCCTCCTCCTTTTTCTCCCAATTCCGCACGTGAGCCATGTGTCTTTTCTTTACGTTACGTCATCTGCAGGCGAGAAAAGTGAATGCACTCTGCACGCGCTCGCGTTCTCACAGTATACCACAATGGCTCTTATAAACCATATAGAAAAAAGACAGCGTGAATGTAATACAGTTTCTTTGTATCTAGTTTTTATCCCACCGCAATAAATACTTTTATTTTTAATCTCCAAATACGTTCACTGACGTTTCGTGATATTTAAAAAATCATGAAGGCTGACCTTGAAGGACTAGCGTATTATTAGATTGTTAAAAAAAAGCTTTGAGAAAAAATAAATTTACCCATTTATGACATATTTGTACATTATAGTAGAAATTCAGTCGTAATTCAAGAATCGAAATATTATGTATTTAACATTCTCATTAGCGTTGCTTTATCATTTTGAGAAAGAGAAAGAGTGAGAGAGAAAAAGGAGAGTAGGGGAAGAGAATTCGATGTATCACTGTTTCAATGGAGACGCTTTCCATTATTAAAAGTCCACCCTTAAAGCGTTTTAATACATGACTAAATTACTTATTATTCAAAGACGCAATTAAATTGCGGATTTACATATCTATTACGGCGCGGGTCGTCGAGATTGCCCTACTTGCGTCTATACATAAATGCAGGAACATGATGGATGACACGAAATAAAGTGCGGAGTCGCCCTCAAGACAGAAGTAATTCAATTTTGCTCGGTACTGGGCAGTTAATTTCCATATTAACGCGGTTAAACGGGGTTTGACGCGATGGTTTGACGTTAGAAAGATATCGTTAGAACGAAAAAAAATTTGTATCGATTTATCACGATCACACTGCAAATCCAAGTGCGTCAAATGTGTAGTTACTTGTCACGCATTTGCGTATTATTAAATTAAATTTTTGCATTTTTTTATACGCTTTAGACGTATAATATAATATTAATACATATCTAAGCGTGTAAAAAATACAAACTTTACACGTCTAAATTTAATTTAAAAAAAATACAAAAGCGTAAAAAGTGACTACACGTTTCACGTACACATATGGATTTGCAATGCACTCGTCGGACTTCTTACGAGCGAGTGGAAAAGAGCGGAAGTTGCGCGTATATAAAGCAGTAAGCAGCTTCTTCTATCGATTTCCGCTTTCAATCTGCGGACAATGCATCAATAAGGGCCGCGAGCAAAGATAACTTGGCGGAACTTCGCATGCTGGCCCGTTCAATCTTCTCTCCGAACTGTGCGATATCAGCACCGATAATACGCGCACAAATGCAACCACTCAACATGTACTCGTATGTGTACACACACACACACACACACACACACACACACACACACACACACACACACACACACACACACACACACACACACACACACACACACACACACACACACACACACACCACGCACACGCGCGCAAATAAACCTGCCTCGCAATCGAGCTCTTTAAATATACAGACGCAGAATGCACCCAATTTAGCGAATGGAATCCTCGCGTAATAAGAAGTCACCGGTCACAAAAGCCAAAGTACTCTTTCTCCGCGAGACGATATCGCTCCGATTTCGATGGCGGCCACTTATTGAAAGCGAAATTCGTCAACTATCGGAGATTTTCATTAATCACAAAAGGTCGGCGGTCCATGAGTTCCGACCGGAGTAAAGGGCCGCCTTATCCACGATCCAATCTCCATTAGGCCGACTGTTGCCACGATTTTCGCGAACCGTCCGACATTCGGTAGCGGCGGTCGATCGAGCGGCATGAAAGAACTGCAGAAAGAACGCGAGCGGGGGGTACAACATTAATGTGTTCGTTGACATTGTGTTTATCCCGGCGTGTACACTGCCGGGAAGCTGGGGGGGAAGACGAGATGAAGGGCGAGAGAGAGAGAGATGAAGCAGCACCGGCTTCACAGGGATAATTGAAACGGGCAGCCGTTCTGAACGCCAAAAATAAAATAAAACAAAATGTATTTTGTACTAATATAAATAACTTTCCGGTCATTGTTCTTCTGAGTTGATTTCTAACTTACGGTAGCCATTTATATATAATTAATCATAATTGTTAGTAACTTGCATTAATAAACTATAGAGTTCCAAAAAAAGTTTAGAATTAACTATTTATCCTGAATTCAGAAAGATGTTTCTCTCTCTCTCTCTTTTAAATAACGTTGACAAAATGACATGTTTGTGGTGTGATGTAAATTTATGAATTTTCTAAATTTTTTATTCCAAAAAAACAACGTACTGTATCTTCGACGTTATTAGGGAGCCAAAATTTATACCAAAATAAGCATACAAAATGAAATTTTAGGTGCAACTGAACCGAGAACAAACGCTGACACGGGACAGTCGAGGAAGGGGAAACAAACGCAGGTCCTGGTCCGGTGAACGCAAGAAGGGGGACAACGTCCCTCTCCCATGGATGATGGATGTCGGGGCCTTTCAAGTCCGTGGCGTACGGCCCCCTCCCGTCCTGTGATTATCTAATACGACGACGCCGAAAGGGGATCCGGTGGATTCGAAACGATCGTTCTCGTCATGTGCAGACGAGAGGGAGAAAGAGAGAGAGGACAGAGGGGTAAATTCGATGTTACCAAACCATAACGCGACTATATCGAGTCGACTACCGGGGTTTCCTCGGGACTTCCCGAGAGTCGCTGTATTCTGAAAACTCGTTCGCGCCCTGTTCTTCCCCCTTGCCCTTCCCCTCTCTCTTCCCTTGCTCACGAGGTAGGTCTCTGTCGAACGACATACGGCTAACCGGGGACCGCGCCGTTCGCGATGAATGGCGGATCTGCTAAGACTGAAAAAAACGCAACACAGCACACGCACGCACACCGATAGGGTAACCCCTTTAATCTGTCACTGTGCACTGCGACTCGCGCCAACTCGTGCAAGGAGAGAAAGGATACGCCTGGGATCGCCTTTTCCGGTGGGGCTTCTCCGGGCAATGAAATTACCGGGCTGCCACTCAAATTGGCCCGACCGGCGAACAATCGGGCCTATTACGTGGCATTTGTCAGCACGGCGCTGCTGTCACCGTCGGCGCAGCGAAGGCCCGTCTCGCGTTACACGTTTTCCTTTCGGCCTTGGCGAAAGGGGTTGACGATACGAGGGGCCCCGCGGGGACCCGCGGTGTTTAGGCAGACAACAATGTGGCGTTCTTGCACAACGAAAAACAGCCACGATCGCCACCTGTCGCGACGCATGACACTGCAATGTGGAGGCAGCCTTGCAGCAACGTGGAGGAGGTAGATCGAGGATGTTGCGTAAATTAAAGCAGGCACACGTGTTGTAGATTGATTAATGATTGATGTGGGAATGAGGGGGTTGCGAAGAAGGGTGATTGAAAAAAACGAGTGCAACCGGGCAGACGAAGTACGCGAACGTGTGTCAGCCACATTGCAGAGTCTATCGTTGAACCGCTGTGAGGATTTATAAAGAAGAAATTTCAGAACATACACACACACACACACACACACACACACACACACACACCTGAGTACGTTGAAAACGCCAATTTGGAGATTCAACGAAATCTGTCACTTTTAAGTATTTGATGATAAATTATATATTATTATGTATCATATTCGTCTGAAGAACAAGTCGCAGTCGTCTCGTTAGGATTCGTCGAACTTACAATTCGCGGAATACTCCCAAGATAGATTTGAGTTCGCATCGCGGGCTCGTGTCATTTGTCTTTGTCGTCGGCGGTCACGATAAAAATGGTGGTGGACAAACTTGCCCCTGTCGTGACCGATCCGCGCGATCGGATCGTTTTAAACGAGCAGGAGACGCAGGTTGGTATCGACCGTTTGGTTTCGCAGACGGCCAGCTGCGAGGCCCTCGATATTGACGATAAATATGGGCGGTTTAGCTTGGCAGCGACAGGTTTAAGAACCTTTTAAGAACGCTTCGCCGATCGTTCCGCGATCTTTCTCCACCTACTCCTCGCCGCGTTCGCCCTTTTCGTTTCCTCCCTTTCCCCGCGCCCTTCCTCCTTCTCCTCGTCCTTCTCGCAAGATCGCAACGAAGATTCGATGAATGAAGAGTCCCGGCAACCTGCTCCTCCCTGCTCGTACGTATCCCGAGGAATAATGTGTCAAGATCTTCGAAGTATGAAAAGTCGAAACTAAATCGAACGCTCGCTTCGGAGGGAGGATTTCTCATTGCATGCGAAAGCCATTTAGTTAGATCAGATATACGTTTCGATTTAATTGTTCGAATGCAAGCGATCCGTTTGCAAATAACGTGCACCGGAGAAAAAGACTGTAGCTAGAATGGAAGAGAATTCGAAGGCGATCGGGAAATCAGAACTGAAATCACATAGAAGTTACGAGAGCGAGCTAACGATCTCGTTGAATTTCATTAATTTATACTGGGATCACTGTTTCCATACAAAGCCGAAGACATTCTTTGCAATTGTATTTGATTTATAACTCTGTAAAACGTGATTGTACGATACGAAAGTTTTGCCTTTAATAAATGGAACTTGGACGTTTGCGAAGTACGGAATGGTCCAATTATATTCCGCCCCTCTTATGTACGCTTTGTTATAAACTCGGTCCATATTTTTTATCAGTTCTGATAAGCACTTATCGTTAAACGACGCGGAACTTTGGAGGCGTGCCCGATAACTCCGAAGGTATTACTCCGAAGTTTAAGCTCGGGAGAAGCACGGAAGTCAGAATCACTTCGCACTACCGTCGCGCCGTTTTGAGCCGTTTGGGCAACGGCGAATCGTTTCTCCGGGCTCGGGATATTTCATCGAGCGTAAAGAAAAGCCGTTGAAATAACGTTCGCCGAGCTAATCGAAGCGGACAGCCGTCGTGAAAACTTCGCGCGGGCCAAACTTAGATATTAAAAGCTATAGTGGACCCGAACTAATTGACAATTGGAACAAATCGGAGAGAAACGCGCGATCCTGTACTTCAATATTTATATTTTTTGACAAAAAAAAAGATATATCATTATTAAATATATACATATTTTTTTAGGGGAATATACTTTTAATTAATAAAGTTTATTCATTTTTTCATCCATTCTCAATTATTAGAATGAAATACCTAAATCGATATACGTTTTTCTTTTCTCATAGAAAATATGTTAGCGCAACCTACTTCCCGCTCGCTTAATGCATTTTGTTACAAGCGACTTCCTCTAATAATGACATTATATATTACGTATATAGACAGTCAAATGTACATAGTCGATATTAAAAGTTCATATACGATATAGTATTAAAAATGTACGTACGTCATATATCGGCTTGCTCCACATCGTTGAACATCAATAAATCTGATGTTTAAAAAGTCAAGCGGTTCGCGCTAATATCCTCGTGTTTGCCTTATTCGATCTCACCCTCGGATATCCATCTATCCATCTCATCTTTTCTCTCTTTCTCTCTCCCTCTCTCTTTCTTCACTTTTTTTCTTGCTTCTTGTCCAACGTTAACTCGAAGGCAAGAGAGTGACCCACGGCCGTTTATTGGATCCCTCTTTGACCGTAGACTTTACCCTCTCGACGAAATATGCTCGTATCAGCACGCACGGGCTCTCTTATTGACCGTATCTTTCTTTCTTTCCATTTTCTATCATGATGGCCCTTGGTAGAGATAGCTCGTAATACCTTTATATGGCGCGAGTAAGCGTCTGACGACGACGCAATGAGAGGTATCGAGTATTGATACCGTACGTCTAATTCTCTATCAGTTATTGCAGATGACATGTATATAGCATCGTTTTAGACATACGACAATTCTGGGATTAAAAATAAAATAGAGTGTAAAAGAAAATTTAGTTTACTTCCTTTCTTAACAACAACTAAATTAAGAAAATATTCCAAGTTAAAACTCCGATATGTCTAAAAATACGCTTTACACTTATAAAAGAGATTATTTGTCATAAATAAACTTTGAGCTATTTAAATAATTGATTTATTTATAATGGAAATGGCATTTTGGATGCAGCAAAAAGAAAATGACTCTACAAAATAGACACGGATTCGATTATATTGGTGGCGGGAAATAAGATCCACGAAGATGCAATTATTTCATGAAAAAAAAAAACACGCTTGATGGATTACGCTGATGTTCGCGTCTTGAAAAGATTCGATTAAGGGTCTGATTGCTATCCGAAAAACCTCAAAGAGTTTCTTCAGTCGGCGTAATATCGTTCGGCGCGTTCGGAGCGGAGTGTTACTCTCTCGAAAAGGGTTCGTTCATTTCTTTTATCGGGCTTGAGAGCAGTTAGATTGCCAGGACAAGCGATTTCGAGGAGCAATTCCGATTGAAGGGTGCGGGGAGGGTGGGCACGGGCGGTGACTCTTCGGTTAGGAATTTCGAAGGGTGTCTAATTGCTTCAAAACTTGTCACGCGGCTTCGATCTCGCGATGCTCAGTTGGAGTCCTGCATGATTAATGGAACTTTGAAAAAAGGACGCACTTATCTCGATCCCTTCTATGAACCAAAGAAGCCTTGCCTCCGTAATGCGTTTTCCCGGTGATCTGGATCGACCGTCTGTCATACGATGACACGAGCGAGAGACGGCTCGAATCATGTATATGGCCTCCCGAACGAATCCCGAACCTGTCATTAGCTTCTGTCTATCCGTCTCCACGGTTACAGATAATTATGAAACGGATTCGCCTTCTATTGGTTTTGAGCGATAAGTATTTTCGCGTCGATTAGGCCGTTAACGATCAATCACTATTTTCGAAGCTTTTCAAGTTAAGTATAATTGATAGCTTCCCCTGTTAAATACCGCGTGACCTAAATCCATCAAACTTTTTATTAGCTTAATGAATTCAGAATGTATTTTTCTTTAAAGAAAAATCTAATAAATTACTTCTCTCTTTCAAATTTTCATATTGACTAATTTCATAACTTGTCAATTTTTCACACATTTTGATTTCCTGATTGAAGCATTAAAAGTTTTACATACACCTTATCCCGCGCGTTGCGCAGAAATGTTCGAGAGAACGTAATTCAACCCGATGGATTCATCTAATTAAATAAAGCAGCGCATTATTTACCATTCAATTGGCGGAGAAAGAAAAGTTGGATATATGTTTCCTAACTCGCCGTGATGCCGGCTCGACATTATTGCGACGACAAGCAATAAATAACGCGAGGGGGGAAAAAGCGACGTAGTCGACACGTTTTAATAATTCATTTAGGAACTTGGATACTTTCGTGCATCGAGTCCAAGTTAATACTGCGTGATACGATCGATGCGGTTCTGTCGAAAAACACGGCCACCTGACTACTCGCTTCGAGTGACCGGAGATCCCTTTTTCCTCACTTGCTAACAACCGAAATCTTTTCTCTTCTTTTTAATAAAATAGCAAGAAACTTCGATGCACTCCGATAAGGCTGATGCTACTGAATTCCAATCGCCGTTCTTTCGATACGCTACATACACGTTAGACAACGTTTGATTTTCGCGATGATCGTCATGCATTTACAACTTTCTTTCTATTGAAAAACTTTAGCGAACAAGTTCCTATTTCTCGCCTATCAACAAACACAAATTTATATCTGTTTATCCTACCCCTTTCTTTTCCATATCTCCTCGTGATAAAGATTAATGCAAATTAACGTTTTTGCAGATGATGTAAATAATTGAGTGACATTCCGTTTAATCTAATCGTTTAAAGATAGGCGGTAAAAGAACCTATGCCGCTTCAAGGCACGATACGAGCGGACATCTGCCACGTTCGAGCTGGAACGTCGCTCCGCATGAGCGGCGCAAATGTGTTTGTCATATTTCCAGCCACTCGAGCGTCGTCGCGGTGCTCCAAGGAATTAGGGGAGCGCTTATTCAAACACGCGCGGTTAAAAGTGTCCGCGTTCTCCCCTCTCGTGCGTATTATCTCGGCACGTCTATTGGCAGCTTTGTACATGCCGCTGATGAGTTACACCATACCGAGAAGGAGAGCGATGCGCACGTCCCTCCTAGCCGAAGAAAAAAAAAAGAGTACCATGGCGTGCTTATGGGAACGCAGTTGCGCGTGAAAAATCCGTGTATCCTGCGTCGATGTATCGGAGTCAAACTATACGGGGTGCTCCCAATACCACGATTGTTGCGCAAACACGCGTGTGACTTTGTAAGTGGAGAGCTTTGACTGTATACCTTTTCAAACAATTAATTTGTATACATCACCAATTTTATTAAATAGAATTAAATCAAAGTTTCTTTTTCAACAGTCCCTTCTCTCGTTTCCGCTCATTTTTTTTCATTTTTCAATAACTAGATAGCAGTTACTTTGTCAACCAATTTTTCGTAATTCAATATTCAATAAATGTTTAAATTCACAAGTTTTTAAACTGCGTTTTAACTATAGGTAAAATTAGGTCATCGAAAATTAAGATACTTGAGAATAATTGGAGAATAAATTCTCCGGTTTCAATTAAATCGCGCGTCTGTCGTCGATAGATAACAGCGTGAGGATTAAACAGATGTGTCGCGCGAAGTACGAAGTACTCTGAATTGCTATTCCTCTCCCATTCGCCGTCTTCCACCGAGTGCCAAGATAGATGTTGCGTGCCCGCGTGATTTCAACTATCTAAACGGATATTGGGAGTATGCGCGTCTGTTCACGCGCGCGTGCACCCCGACGTGCGTGACGTGCGTGCACCAACCAACGTTATACGTGCACAAAAGGCGATGCATTAACACATACACGCGCAGCCGACTGATATTGAGATGTGCTAAGGGAAGATGAAGGATCAGACGGAATGGTGTTCAACAGGGATAGGACGGGTTGTCAAACATGGAAACTATCGATGCTGAAATCGGAATGTCGGCCGCCGCCTTCTCGAGTAGAAAGCGCAATTTTGGATAGATGTGTGAAATACAAAGTTGTAAAGATCCATCCGCTAAAATCACTATTTTGCGATAGACTGATCGCATTAATTACTAAGCATCGTTGATCGTCAATCGTTTCCACTGTCATGTTGTTACGAAAATCTATATAAAAAAAATATTAATATAATATTTTCGAAAAATATATAATATGGTATTGTAAACGGAAACGCTTCGCTTCGTTCAATAACCGCAGATAAACTATCCCGAGCTAACGCGCGAGAATGGCTGTTTAGGGCGGTAAGAGAAATTCCTGACACGTAGCCGAGAGTATAGCGGATGGCATAAGAGTAACAGCGTAACGGAGTATCGGGGGTCGTGATGTAGGGGATTAGCAATTTCTCCAAGTGCGTCTGTGTAACGTCTCTGGGGTATCGTATTGGCTCGCGATACCAATCGTCCGAGCCATCGATCACCTTTCTGCCGTGGAAACCGAGCGAGAATCTCTTTTTCGATTTCTCGGTGGTTACGGGACGTTTATATCTCTCGATATGTTCGATATATATATATATATTTTTTTTTTCTTTTTATATATAGAATGATCCAATGTGATTCGCATTTCTGTCCCTTCGTTCGATTATAGCTCAGCCAAAGTCAATCAATTACAAACTTACAATTTTGATCTGATTTGCTATTCTCGACTTTAATTTTAGAACGAAATAAATAAAGTACGCGCCATTGACGTAAAATCAAACCGAAGTTGTAACAAAAATAACAATGTCAGCAACGTTAAAAACAGGAAATATGAGAAGACCGGGCTTATTTATATAAAATTACTCTAAATACCGCGTTGTTTGGTCAGATAACTTTCCGGCATAGCTTCACTTAACGCGTGAGATCGCGCATACAACGTTTTCTACCTCGCGTGTGTTCAAAGCCCATCTGGAACTGTTTGTGTTAGGAAGTGTCGTGTTTCGGGTGTTCCATCTGGACGCTGCTGGGTCGAGGATCATGCCCGAACTCCGTGGAACGCGTAACTCATATGCAACTTGTGTACACATTGTGACACGCGGCCATCGCGAGCGTTTTCTGTAATATTACCATCGCCGCCTTTTAACATATTAGTTCCGTCTTCATGAAACCGATATGTAATCCCGCCTGGAAAAAGAAACACGCGTGGACTCGGAGAGATCGCTCGAGCCGTCAGTTTTTCGACGAACCAACGAGCGAGTTTGATTAAAGCAGCGCCATGTTCGTACCACCGTTCCATGTCGAAGAGAGACCGGAGGTACGGAAATGGAATTAACCTAATTAATTTCTAAATGGAGCACCTTAGTACTCCACGTATTTGACGCTCTCGCGGCATTATGGACTCTATTTCATCAAACTTACGCTTCCTACGTTCGGAAACTATGTACGTCGGATGGTCCAGTTACTAAGAAAAGCTCTCGATTTTCGAAAGTAGGACGACTCGCTCTCCGGCAGAATTTTTCCAGCGTTCCCTCAAGAGTTCGCGACGCGGTCCTCTTTCTTTTCCCGGAGTTAGGAACGTGCCGAGTGTCGCTAGATTCTATCCGGATTTGGCATGCGCTATCGATGAATCTGTTTTAAGATGCGATTGTTCCTCGTCACGTAGCACTTTTTATTTCGGCTTCAAAACCTACTTTCCTTTTTTTCCGCTTGGATGTGTCGGGAGCGCATTATATATGCTGCATATTGACCATCGAAATTATTTAGGGCGAACAGATGACAGATTTCGCGGTCTCTCGAGGCGGCTCCTGTCGCGTTTATCCTACGCTACCCAAAAGCGACCGAATCGTTTCGTCCTCGGCGCGCACATTGTCCTCTGTTCGCGAGGGAGATTTGCATTTTGGTCCCAAACAATCGTGACCGAAAGTCCACGACGGGCACAAAGCCCGTTCGCTCGTGGTCTTTTCTGGATGCCAGACACTCAGCATCCACTGGGTGACCGGTTTCTTTTTATCTTTATGGCAGGATCTGGCAGGCGACTGGCTAGTGAAAAGGACATCGGCGTCCCGTCGTTAGTGAGGATGTTTGGATTACGGGTCGACGAGCCTAATTTCTTTTCCTTCCAGGACAATTAGCCCCTTTTAGCCTTTTAACATGATACTGTTGGTACGGAAAATGGGGTCTAAGGGACCATCGCGGGATAGATATTTACCTGGGCTACGAAAAATTGAAAAAACAAACAGGTTAGACGAGGATCTGCAGACCGGACTTATACGAAAAGAATTGAATTGTCAGTGACCGATGGGGGCTGAGCGACCACAGTGATTTCAGGTGCCTGAAATGTCTGAAATAGTGGAATAGTAATTTGTCACGATATTATACTTATTGCCGATTCATCTCTGTTTATTTTTAAAGCTTTTAAAGCAGTTTTTGCTAGTAAAAATCCGATTAACTTTGTTTTTGTATGTTTGGATAGGTTCTTTTTTTGTCACTTACAAATTGATTAATTGATTTCTATTTGAATAGGTTTTCAACAAATTTAACACATTTCGGTACACTTCTGCCATAAGCGCCAAATAAACGCAAATAATAATCTCATATCACGATAATCAAATTAATATAACTATTTTTCACCTGTAAATGAATGTCATCTACTTAATAGAGATACCACTTAAAAAGAAATAATATATTAGTCATTGTTTTAAATTTAACAATTTCTTTTATACTATACTGTACTAAGAATATACTAAGAATATATTAATAGACTTTTAATTATAACGTTAATGTTATGATGAGAAATTTTTAAATTACCTCATAGTAAACTCAACTTTTTTTTATCCGTAAGTTAAATGTGTGGAAAAATTGTAAAAAAATTTTATCTTTACAAGGAAGATTTCTTTAGAATTAAATTTGATTTTACGTAACGTGAAAAGGGGAACGGTCATTAAGAAAGCTATTGTAAATATCGTTCGGGTTCGAGTTGTCAAAAAAAATCTACTTTCCAGGAAACCGACGGTTTAGTACCGTGTGACTTGGTTGAGAACTCGACGGTTGGATCTAGCGGACGCCATTTGTCTCGGAAGCCGGAAAATTGGTTTCATAAACACAGGGTGCCGTCGGTCGAGGGCGTTCTGCATCGGTCGTCTTTCACGGCCGATCTTTCAATAAGAACGCGAACGCGCGGGACGGCTGCATAAACATAAGACTTTTTCCGCTTGACGTGTCGACAAAGTGCGAATAGACGAGCCGTTTAAAAACCAATAGGATGCTAAGCTAGCGCTTTGAGGAAAAAAATTCGTGACCCAAGCCCGCGCGGTCCAATAATGGAGATGCGCTTTTTCAATCCTCCCTAGTCATCGATGCTCGTGCCTCTGAAGAGGTAATCCACCATCCTAAATCTCTCCTCTCGGTCTCGCGAAATAATAAAATTACAAAGATGACCGAGCAATCTCATCCTCGTGTGTATCGAGAAACTACTATCCTACTCGCAATTCAATCGGAGAATTCTAGTCGCGCCGAGATATCTCAGAGTCTCGAGTCGTTTTCTATAGTTCGAAATCGATTTCTGTGATCTACGTGAAAGCCGGCGCGTGCAGGCGTATGAATGCGAATTTTATATAGCGCGCTTTATAACACCAATTTATCCTGCCTGCGAGAAATCTTCTGGCGAATATTTTATTTCATTACTATTCATACGCTGTATTAAATTCATATACGTCGTAAACAAACTATAAATTGTAAATGTTGATCGCTAATTGCCGCATTATCGAATTGAATGTCGGGCAGGATTAATAAATAAATACGTTAATTAATTAACGTTGCCCAGAGCACAATGTTAAAAATTATATCAAGACTCCTGCAGACGCCTGCACTGCCGGGAGACGCATCCGGCTTACATTAACGCGCAATATTAATATAAATGCGCTTTGCCTAAGTAAGAGAGCTTCTAGCGCACAATGCGTGGGATGAATCTCGTGAGAAAGGATACCAGCCGCGTATAGAACCGGTTTCGCAATTATCCCTAGAGCTTTCTAACCGCTAAGTGATTTTTAATTCGTCGGATAGTCTCGTTTCAGCGAATGCGCCGTTTGTACGCGATGATTTTTCATAATGCCGCGACGTCTCTCGAGATTGTTCTCGCGTGCGCATTTTATTCGCCCGCTATAATGATACGTTTTCTCAACGACGGGTCGATTATCCGCATTATTCGCGGTACTTCATGATTGCGTGCTTCGTCCTACCGATGAAGCCGTTCTTGCAAATGCGTTTTACGATCGCGTATTGGAATAAATGATACGTACCATGCTCAATAGTCTCCTCGAGATTGTAATTTACACGCGATTCTTTCGATATTGCGAGATATCTAGTCACAAACTGCAAAGCGATAAAGATCGTTCGAAATCTACAGGCATTAACTCGATAATAACCGTTTAATCCCCGGATTTCATCTTTTCAACAAATGTGTGTGTGTGTGTGTGTGTGTATGTATGTTAATATAATCTCTATTTTTTTAATTGAATATATTATTCTAAATCAATTTAATTATTTTTGATATAGAAATTACAAGTTACCTTCATGCTATAAACTAAATTAAAATATTTAGAACAAGGATCTTTTCTCTCTCTCTTTTTCTTTTTCTCTCTCTCTTTTTCTTTTTCTCGAACAGATGGTTCAGTAAACTTTCCCATCTATTTTCATATTTCATCACTCGTTATGGTTTAATCTAAAACTCGTTAACGAAAATAGAGGACATTCGTATTACGTTTGTTTTCTCAAAGGTCCACGACGGAAGCGCATGCTAAGAAAGGGGTTGAACCGTAACAATTCTTACGGCCCTCGGAAGATCTCAGTGGGTTAACCGTATGCCGTGAATACCAACGGCCGATTCCATTCGCGTGGTAGAAATCACCGTCCCTTATGAAGTCAATTTGTAAACAAGCAGAACGAGCCTGCGAGGGGATCCTGGGCGAGATGGGTCGCCGATGGAATTGGGGACAGATGTCTTGAGACAGGTTGTAGGCCCGATAGGATTTCGTCCTTCGAGGTTGCGCGAGCGCCGTGTTCGTTCGGCGGTTTATCCATCGCCTTCCGTATGTCGCGACAGGTATAGGGTTGAAAAACTGGCATTCTCCCGTCTAGTGTTTACATATTCTCGTATGTTGAGGACCCCTTCGCTCGCAGGCCAGATTTTTTACGGTTGCCTTTTAATTTGGAACATCCGACGATTCTCTTGTTAAACAGATTAGTTATTTTTTTACTGCACTCTACGGGTTTCTCGTTTCCTGTTTTAAACCCTGATGCGCGTAAGATCGATTAAGACTATGGGACCAAGAATATTATAATTTTGATTGTTACGATTTAATCACTTGAGAAATCCGCATTTTTTTTTTTTTTTTTTAATTAATGTTAAAGATAAATTCCAGAGAAAATTAAAATTTATCGCAAAATGAGAGTCAATGCAAGTGATTTGCTTATATCCATTTTGAAATTGTTCTTTCTAATGATCGCCAGTTCACGTTTTAGTATTAATTATTAAGACAAATTAACATTCACATCTAAATAAGTACACTTACGAGATACGCCAATTAATTTGCTTCGTCTTTAAAAGAGTAGTGTACATACCTGAAACAAAGAGAAACGATTGGTTAGAATAACATGTGAATAACATTGACAAAATAAATTCTTAGTATTACAAAGTATCAAAACAATGCTTAATGATTGTTAATGATGCTTTGTATTTTACATCTTACAAGATTGTATCTCATGATCCGTAACTTTACCTACTCTATCACAAGGTATTTAGGTATTTAAATAGTTTTCGTACAATGTCATCTATAAACTAATGCTGATAGATGAGAATCTGTGTTCTCTAAATTTAGTGGAGCACGGCATTCTACACTCAATAATTACGCTATTTTGCCGTAATAAGCCAAACGCAATAAAGCCCAAACAACGATTAATTAAATACGTGGGACTAATTCCCTGCCAACAAACGCATATACGCGTACAATAATATCAAGTTCGCGTTACGGTAGAACAAGCAGAGAAATAGACCTGTTTAAAATAAATTATTGTTAAATGCACATAGTCATACATCGACGTAATAATAATTAATTGTTGTATTTTAGCACGCACACGCTCGCGAGGAATTATGATGAAGAGGCACATCGTGGTTCAGTTTGGTAATAGTCCGAAATGTGACGGTGATTTATATTTTAATCGAGTGCTGTCGATCAAACTGCGCCGACTTCCATTTCGCTTCTTTTAATTCACTTCGTAATTAAGCGCTCGCGCTCTCGCGCGCCATGTTTCCGCACATTTAAAACTTTACGGGGACTGAAATGGCGAAGTTCGGAATGGCGCGCTGCACGCTACCCTTCTATCTTAGGCATCATTAAATTTAAGGGTATTTAAGGGGCGATGCATGTTCAGGCAGGAAACTTTAAACTTTCTTTTTCTTTACGCGGATGACTTACGCCACCCCCGCGGTGTCACCATCAATCTTTGGGGCGGGCGAATGGCGCGCGAGCACGGGGGTGTATAGAGCGCTATAACTCGTCTCGGCTTCACCCTATCGAATAGTTGCCTGAGGTATCCTTGACTCGCGAGGTGACGTGTATAATACGCACACTCTTACGGACGGGCCACCCGATACGCCTCTAGATTAAAACACACCCTCGGTAATATCAAGTCGACTCTCGGCCGTTACCGGTTATTACGTTCTACGAGGGACATTCCGTCGACTAAATAAAAAAAAATATCCAAGCTGATGCACAGCAAGAGCACGGGCGCGGGGCGGTGACATAATCTCGAGATCGGCACAAGGCGACGCGACGGAAGGGAGAAACGTCAATTGATTACTCACGCTGTAACGCGTGTGACGGAAATGGTGAATTAGAAACACAAATTTGTGTCGATATAAAATTTTAGCGAGTTCACATTTTAATGCTATAAATACGAAGAAATGCACACATTACGCTGATTATTGCGTGCATTGTACGTATATGTGAATTCTTGCTGGAGTAGAGTTATATCGCTTTTGAAATCTCTGGTAAAATGTAAAACATTATTTACAGTCGACGTGAGAGAATGCCTCGCGCGGCATTAATTTGTCAGCGAATTCAATTTCAAGTGATGCGCGAAGCGCGTCAAGGGAAACGCGAACGTCTTCTTAATCGATCGCTTCAATCGAGCGTAAATTTCGCACGGTCTACGGTTTTGGCCTGGTAGTCACGTCGATATTAATGATCGGCCCTGGTATTGCAAATACTCGGTCCTTCCACTATCTCCCGAGGCGGCGGCGGGGGTTCCGGAGTTACAACTCCATGTAATTATCTGCAGGCAGGGTGAATGCTAATGGGAAGAAGAGAGACGGGTTGAAGGCGCGCGGGTGAAGGCCAGAGCCGGATCATCCGTCGGCGAAATACCATCTCCTCCTAGCCTGACCTGACCTTAGGAGAGCAGCCAGTCAAGAACCTTCTCCTTGCCTCCATCCTCCATCTCGCGCGCCACAACGCCACCGCCGCCGCCGCCACCGTCGCGTCTCTCCTTCTCGTAAGAGCTGTTCTCTTAGCCTCCCACGCGCGAGCGAACAAGCGAGCGATCCCAACTTCGGCGATTGCCGTGGCACAATGCACCTGCACATGCATCGCATCGAGAACTTCGAGAGCATCTCTGCACGAGCGGCCGTGTAGCAGGTGACTGCCGGCACGTACATAAGTTATTCGCATTGAAATACCTCCTGGAAACGGTCTTGAAAGAATAATGAGCGCCATTGAGGGGGATTAAAGTGACCCGGCTCGGTTATGTATCTGCATATATGGTGGAATTGAATTCACCCGAGATACAAACGATCCCGCGCGAGAAAATTACAAATTTTTCCTCGTACATGTGGGGTGTTAGAATTTCATCATTCCCTTGATGCGATGCGTTACATTGTGCATCCGAATTTTCTATTCACGATATTTCGTATATCATTTACTTTGCTGACTGCCCGGATGTGGAAGTTTGTTACTAACCTTTTGGAGATTGTATTTTTTTTCTATTTTAGTTATATACACAGGAAAAACGGTTTTGCTAAGTATCTACAAATTTAACTGGATACAAATCTGAAAATTATTTTGTTAAACATTCAAGTTGGTAGCTAGAATGTGCAAAAGTGGATATTAAAATTATGTTGTAATTACCAAGAAATAAAGTAACAATCGATTCGATTTCAATAAAACGCATACTTTCTATCGTTTTATTATTCTTTGAAAGAAAAGATAACAAACCTTTCAAACCCTTCCTTTGAAAGGAAAAGTTTACTACAAAACTCAAACAAGTCTTTTAAATCTCAATGTGATGCTAAATCATTTCCTATCAGCGTCACATTGTGAATAATTTTATTCCGACAAAAATCAAATGGAAAATATAAATATATAGTAAATATAAAATTTCCGAAGAACCAAACAAGAGATTTTTTATTATTTGTTTTATTGTTTTTTTTTAATAAATTTCTCAAAACATTAATCTTAAATTTAAAATCAAAGTTGCACCTATTACATGTCCGGAGAAAAATTACCATATTTATCCAACAAAAAAAATACGCGTTGTTAAAAAAAACTTTTAAAATTTTAAATAAAGTGAAAAAAATATTGCTTTATATTTTATACATTATTTCTTCTTATACCTTTTATTATTATTAATGTTATATAAAAGGTAAGTGTAAAATAGTAATAAATATAAAATTCTCGCAAGAAGCAAACAGTTAAGATATTTATTTTTTTTTTAAGTAAATGTTCAAAATATATATTAATTAAAGCCTACACTTTTGTCCTTATATTTCTTATATATCAACAGACAAATTATCATATTTATACATTGAACGGTTTAAAAATGAGAAATTTTTATTTCCTGAAAATTTAACTTTTTAGACTTGTTTGATTTTCGTAGGAAACCCTTCAATTTACTTCATTAATTTACTGTCACATGCTAAAAACGTGTCAAGATGCATTCTGCCATTTAAGACGCCATTCTCTCTCAAGGTCAGATGTCTCAGATGTCTCTTTTAGAATCGTACAAGGATTAATGAATGTTTTCTATTGTGATAAATAGTTTTGAAGAAACAGTCGAAATACGACAAGCTCTATTCGTGGAAACTTAAATGATGGTTCAGAGACGAGACACGTCCATTATGATCCATGATCGGAACTCGCTCAGGTACGTCACGGTCTCCGGTTATTTTATTTTAATTTTTTTTTTCGTAGTCGTGTAGGTTGTTTAACAAAATTGAGCCTCCCACGAATTCCTCGAGCCTCCGGCGGCTGTCATTACCGGCAGGTAGGGTGAACGAGACCGCGGCAAATTATCATGATCGTTTGGCGGCCTGCTAGCAGCACGATCGATTTGCGAAGCACATCCGCGCTTCACATGATGTATCCCCGGACACGGCGCGGCGGGAGGAAAATTGCCAAGAATGCCCCGTGAGTATCGCTCATCACCTACACGATTCTCTAAGCTTCCGACTATGATTCATTGCCACCTAACGATCACGAAATACCGGAGACGTTTCCTCGAGAAGAGATCGTCATCGTGGCACACTGGGAAGGATGCCTTCCACCACGTTCGCCGATCGGCGAGAACATTATTCCGAATGCCGACGACTCGATGTCGGGCGGACGGCTAGCAATCGCGCGTCGTCGTCGCCGTCGTCCCGTAAACACCGTTTCCCCCGCGGAAAGTTCTGCAGAAGACAGCGATCGTCTAGCCGGCCGTTTAAAGTCTGGTTATAACAGGCGGGTGAATTAATGGAAATGCACGTCCGGCAGAACGGTCCGATAGACGTATGAGAAAGACCCCGAGGGCTCGGCCCCGGATTGATAAAGGCTGCTTTTAACCCTTAACTGGTATTCCCAGTACGTCTTAACGATGATATATGACGTGACAGGATCACGCCTGACCTTGATGGCGGAGCAACGAGAATAAATGGAGCCGTACACTATTTGGCCAATGCTCTCTCTCTCTTTTTGAATAATGATCGAAAGGCGAAGTGTCTTTCGATGGCGATCGTTAGACGATAGGTGAGATATATGCGACATTTGCGCGCGCGATCGGGCGGAAGAGAAACAAAAAAAAAGCGGATCCTCTTACCTGAGCGACATAAAAGTTCAAGAGCCATTTGCACAAGATTACAATCTCTCCAGACGTTTCTTACAATGACTCCTAGACGCTCGTCTTTCGGATGGTGGATTTACATACGACAAATAGGATCAAATAATTGTCGATTGTGAAGATAGATAGGCACGTCTGCGTATTCAACAGGTGCCGCCATAAGTACCAGTTGCCCTTTTCTTTTTTTTTATTCACTTTTGCTCGTTCCGTTCACCATTGCCTGTATCACCCTTCGTTGGCACAACACGAAACGCGGTACGCGGAAGACGGACGGGGAAGGAATTACAAGATGTTGTCTGGCAAATATTTGCACGATAAACCGCGAGAAATGTCATCCCCAGGGGATCGCAAGTAATTGCGCCGCGAAGCTCGCCGAGGAGCGACTCGTTCTCCACCGGGAGCGAGCGTGCACGAGACTGGACGACCGATCGGGTGCGAAGAGTCGACTTTGCGGACCAGACCGGACCACACACGAGGGGGTCCATTGTTTCAGTTCAAGCTAGGATCGCTCAGCAGCATACGTCAATAAGGCTCGTTGAGACGTGCCTCCGTACTTGTCGTCGAATTAACGTCGATTAGTATGCTCATTAGGCAAATGCTGAACCGCAACGATTCACGGGACGCTCAGACTGATTAAAATTTGCATTAAGCATCTCCTTTGAGCCTGTCGACAAGTAGGGGATGGTGGCACAAAAAAAGAAGGTTCGTCCTTTACGAAGATTATAAACCTGTCTGTTATAGTTTATGAACGTAATAAAGAGCGAAGCATCTTCGTTATTGAAACGTCTACAGTGTTAAAGATTCTCAAATTGTTATAAATAATTAGAAACGTTACTATTAAAGAAAACTCGAGCGTGCAAAATGCATAGCACAGGATAGGTCGTCGCTCGGCCCAATGAGCATCCAGGAAAAAGTTGCCATGTTGATTTACATAAGATGCTCATTGGTTTAGCCGTCTTATGCTACGCCTATGCTACACTATACTGCATTTTGTGTATTATAGTCCTTCCGGGAGAGAGCGTAATATACGCAACTACGTATATATGAATCTTGGATTCACGATTGCATTTTCTCGAACGAAGTGAACTGCATACTATTGAATGCGAAAGAGGAGAATAAAGCTTACATTTGATACATCATTACGAGAATTCATACATGATGGAGAGGCTTGGACACAATGAGGATAATTTCAGGAGGAGAGAGATCCGTTTAGTTACGGTGGATGAGTGTCCCTTCGGTGAAGAAAGGCACCACGGCGCGAGGAGGGACGTCGCGTTTTATCTACGGGTAGGCATTTTGACGGATTTAACGGCCCCATTTCCATTCTTCGAAGATCTTTTTTACTGCACGGTATATACCGATCTACTCTCTCGTAATCGGTTTTGCGAGGCATTGCGTGGCATCTGCCCGCGAGATTAGTGCACGCGATCGAAGCTTTCAGCCTTCTGAAAAATTTATGAGCTGTGCGGGGTGCAAAGCGAGAGAGAGAAAGCCGTGTGATCAATAAGTATCGGAATGCGCCGATTTATTGTACGTATTCCGTCGCACGTTATCGGGGTGACAGTTTTAAGCGTTTAATTTCAGGATAGGTTGAAAATGTACGCTTTCTTCGTAAAAAAAATTCCGCAATTTGAAAAAAAATGAAAAAAATGTATTTTAACAGTATTTCCAATAAAATGTCATACCATTTAACGTTGCACGTTGCCGTTAACAGCAAATCTCTTACAAAATCAAGTTTTTATGTTGACATCTTTTGCAATGAGAAAAAGATACTTACAAAATTCATTTGTAGATTATAAGTTTATTTTACTGAAATAAATCTTTATTCAAATCAAATTTTATTCCTAATAAGTAACTCAATTAACGAGAAAAAACCCAATATATTTCACAGAAATGTACATTTCATCGCAATTAAATTTTTCTTTACAATCAATAAGTACCGAAGAAAAGACAAGCAGCACCTGCTCGCTAATATTTCGACTTTTTTCCCGGAGTAACGAGGCAAATAATTTTAATAATTTTCTCCTTAGAGAGAATGTTTTTATTGCGTGGAAACACAATGACGAAGCTTATTTTCTTCAGAAAGACGCGCAGTTCTGATGGCGACAGATCGGTTGCGTCAACGTTCGGCAACTGCTGGTTGCCATTGACATCTCGTGAAACGTGGAACGAACGTAAAACGTGGGGACGACGAGGGAAAAGAGTAGAAATCGTTCCGATCTCCCTCGTCATCGACCTTGCACACGATTTTCCACGTAGCGAAGCATGCTCGAACGGTTGCATCGTCCTGCCCGAAATAAAAGAGCGCATTACTCAATCCTTTCGGTGTTACCACCCGCCGTCGTTCCTTTGGGAACAAAAAAAAAATATATCTCGACTTCCTTTTCTCCCTCGGCTGAACGAAAATCGTGAAGCAACTTCGGCTCCACGCCCCATTTGCCGAGTCGTTTCCGTAAATAGCTAATGGTCGGAGTATATGCTGCCTCCAACGTGGTATCGTGTTTCTCGAAAGGCGAGCTTGGACTAACTGACTCTTCCCCTCTCCGCACGTCTCTTTCCTTACACACGTATTTTCCGTTTGTGTTCCTTCGTCTCGCATCGTCGTGCGGCCCGCAACGACTATTAAACGCGTTCGGGAACATTACGCTGTTCCATAACTCAGCGTTTCTCTAAATCCCGCTTTTCACTTTACAACGCGAATTCGGAACTAAGAAACGTGTTAAGCATTAACTGCATTCAGGCGCGTTTGAGTGATTTAGAGGAAACGATCCCCTTTTTATTCTGCGAATAGAAAATTCTTGTGGTAGAATCTATTCGAAGAAAGCCTTTTAAAAATTATTAAACGGTAATTATTTTTATAATTTATGAAGCCTTTTAATATATCATTTAATTTTTCTAATAATTTAAAGATATGATGTATAATAACGAGATATATTACATAAGAAATAAAGACAATGAAAGAGAGAGAGAGAGAGAGAGAGAGAGAGAGAGAGAGAGAGAGAGAGCGCTTCTTCATCACTGTTTTCTCAACGATTGTTGGATGGATCCCCGCCTTTTGCGAATTCGAGCGTCTTATAGGACCCGTATCGTCTTAAGAGGGCGGGGACAAGGGCTCGACGGGGTCATCTGAAACTGCCAGCTGTTCGTGCCCAGAGACAACTATGGAGAGAGAGTGTGAGGGGATGGTTATCGGAGAGCTGGTACAGAATCATAAAAGGAAAGGAAAACAATGCGCGAATCTCGCAATAAGATGCAACCGGAGATAAGTCTCGGCACCCCCGAAGAGGTCGGTCTGGTTCAAAAGCGAGTTATTATTACCAATGGCCGCGGTCCTTCCGTACCAGGTGCTTCACGGAGATCAAAGAGGGAACGATGACGGCGAGTTCCGCAAGCTGGAACGTGTTACTCTTTTAGCGAGCGGCCCATCGACACTAATGGCATCGACATTTCGCGAGCGGACGAGTGTCTGCCGGGACGGTTCGATCGACAAGGATTCTGACAGATCTAACGCGCAATACGTGTGTCCTCCTTTGTGTCCCGAAATTGGAACATCGCGTTCTCGCCAGGACATCAGAATGAGAGACAGACATCTATATCCACTCACGACGGCTGACCCGCGTCCGTTCTCACCTCGGACGCATTTTATCGGAACGCGTTAAAACAATTCCCCGCTACCGATGATGGACGGAATGGGAATCCGGTCGCGTTCGAATTGAAGCGATCGCGGAATTTGATCGATTATCCTACGCACGTTGAAGAGGACGCATTTTTTGCATTATCGATCCAGTTTGACAATTTTTCTTAATGCTATATTATGAAATTTATATGTTTATCAAATTAATATATCTACTGATATATATCTGCGTTTCATCATAATTTATTTCTGTCGTACGTTTCCTCGGAACTGAAAAAAATATGATTAAAATCTCGGAATATTAAAATATTTTCTTTCATATTTTCCATTATATTTTTATCCTCTACTTTTTTTCTTGTTATATATTTTTTGTACGTAAAAAAAAATAACAATTTATCTCAAGGTAAAAAGTAGTTTTGTCTATCTGCCGTTTTCAATGTCAAAATATTTTTGTCATTATACTGGCTTCGTGTAGGATTGCACATTGCAAAATGGAAATTGTTAGATTATTCGCAAAATTACCTAATAAACGAATGACTTTGATAATAGAAATTAATTAAAGACGATCATAACAGATATGACGATTACACGTATTGTTTTGGGTCCAGATCAATTTCGCAGTTCTATTACGCTTTACTGACTGTCCTTGTGCTCTAATTGCGCGATACTCGCGGATCGAATGCGAATTCAATGGAGTCACTCTGCGAGTCTATTACACCGCGGATAGATCAAACGTTCGCGCACACGATCACGGATAGGGTTGCAACTACTGCGTCGAGGCCACAATTTCATCGAAAACTTCGCGACCTACATACATAAAACCACTTTGCGCACTGACGGCACAAAGGACGTGACGCTCATTCATTTTGAGTTCGCGCGGTAGTGTATCGGTGTCCGGTCCTAGCGTTGCTTTGCCCGGTGACAGATTTAAAAGCTCGCGGGAGTTCGCGCCGTAGAATTTTTCGTTGAAACAGAAGGAGCGCGCGTACGCGAGAGAGGAGAGAAAGAGAGAGAGAGAGAGGCAAAAAAAAAAATCTGGAAAGCTTCGAAGGTAATATGTACGTGTGGTGAGTCTCTAAAATGATAATGGATAACTCGAAGGTATGGCCCCATGAGGGCGCAAAAATAGTTCATTCGCGATATTTCACAACGGCAGCTCGTTTGGCAGGAGGGAGAGAACTGGAAAACACCGAAGAGCACACAGGGAGAACAATGTCGTTGAGAGAGAAAGAGAGAGGGGGGAGGGGAGAGGGAGAGGGAGAAAGAAAGAGAGAGGAAGGCAGAATAGCTCTCTACCAGAGTTTAATATTGTATATCGTAGCAGAGAAGACGAGGCGCACGCGAGAGGGAAGCATGTACCCGCACATACAACTGTAGACGTGTTGGCACGCGCAGATGCAGCAATGGCGTGTACTTACGTGTGTAAATACGTATGTACACAGGGAGGACGAAATCTCCTGACTATCCATATAGTAACATGCGCGCGCGGGCGCGCGTGCGTTAACGTAATATTATTAATGACTTTTTAATGAAATAAAGCGCGCGACAGGAAATTAAGCGCTTCTCTTCTGACGCTTCTCTCCGGCTTTTCTCTCCGCTCCTACCTTCCTCGCCAGTTTATCGCCTCTTCGCTTTCCGCTTCCTCTTTTTCTCCTCTTTCCTTTAATTTATGTCTTTTATTTTTAGTATTAGTGCACGTCGTCTTTCCTTTATTTTACGAGTTTATTTTTAATACAAAATACTTGGTTCCGTTAATTTCATGAGCACCACATAACGGTACAAGCACGGATTATATGAATCTCATCACGCATTGAATTGTTAAATTAAAAAAAAATTGTCCAGTACTTAAAAAAAATACTTTAGTATCTTTCAAACATTTATATTTGTGACTGCTATATAAAACAGACAATTCGTTTATTTATGAATTGTCTTTTTATGAATAGATTTTAGTATCTCGATTAATTTAAATCTATAAATTTGAAGAACAGAGAGAGAGAGAGAGAGAGAGAGAGAGAGAGAGAGAGAGAGAGAGAAAGAGAGAGAGAGAAAGGGAGAATTTATAATATAAATCCAAAAATTGACTATTAATAACGTAGAAGCGTACCGTTTTCGATTGACTGGGAACATTATTTCCTCGCTTAATGAGAAAAGGATCAAAATTTTGCGTTACGGTAAGTACGCTGCTGCCTCTGTTGGCCTAAATTAAATTTTAATTATATGGGAGTTAATTAAAATTCTGCGTGTTTAATAGACTCACGCGCAAAATGTGAATTAAAAATTTATTTCAATTGGGTTGTCTATGGATGCGCGCGTGTTTATCGATACGAATATCATGAAATTAGAACTGCAGGTAGTACGTTTTAAATAATTATACAAATGAGACTCAGCAACTAATTAATTATCGCAGCCAAATTACACCAAGAATAAGAAGCCTCTGATTTTACACAGCTATTTTATTTATTTCTCTCTTCATATCCACGTGTGCTCGATATACCTCAAGGACAAAAATTTTAAATAGACGTGTCGAGATATCCGTAATAAGCACGTATCAATTCTTGAAACATTCACTCCTATGAATATGTAAGCTCACTCCAGTTATTTGTTCAGCAAAACGTGGCAAATCGCATGGCGCCCTTTGATTGCCGTAATGAACGTGCCAATTAGAAGGACAGAACTGACATGTGCGAGGAGAATCTGAGATGGCGAGGTATATTTGAGACATTGCACCGTACGAGAAACGAAGGAGAGAAATGGAGTCTCGAGGAGGCCGAGAACTTGAGGCAAAAGGCGCTAGCGATCTCGCGCTATTTAAAGATCTCAAAGAGCAGCGATTCGACGGGCTCGTAAATACGTTCGGTGTAAATCTTTCGACGGACCCCTCACGAAAATCCGGAATCACCCGCATGCGGGGACGCGGTCGTCACCATCACTGTCAACGATGCCGGAAGTCACTGATTTTTCACGCCCTTTATCGCGGTCTACTCGCCGCCATTGGCTACGGTCAACATCTTTTTTTTTCTCGACGCGAGTCCCCATAAGTAAAAAAAAGATCGATATTATTTGTTAATCTAGAGTTAAGACGGAAAAGATTCTAAATTAAAATATAATTATAAAATATAAAAAAAAATATATATATATATATCGCAGGCTTATATGTCATAAAATAATGTTACTTTTTTTTATCAATCGTTCGTGTAATAATTTACGATATACAGAGGTCGGATATTCTTTTATTTAATCAAATTTTGGAATAATCGAAATTGGATTTTTCGGCGTGCGATGTACGATAATTTTCTGGCAGCAATGAATTAATCATGGCGCCGCTGTCGAGCTCCGTCAAGTAGAAGACGCTTCGACCCTCTCGAGAGTTTTTCACGGCTCCAACAGGATCGTTCTCCTCTTTCTGGAGGGTGACTTGGAAACCCAAGATGGTTCGGTGGAGTGCGATGGTAAGAAAAATATTCGTCATCGTGTTCGCGAGAAGTCGGAGGGGGATAAGGGCGTTTCTTGCCGCATCCCGGAGGCGGTTCCGGTCCGATGTGTTTCCGCAAGCGTGGCAAAAAGTTCGCGGGGAATTGTACGGGGGTTCCGTCGTAGTCTTGTCATTTCGGCGGGGGTGACAGACGGACGACATTCTTAATTTCGTCAGATGTCAACGGAAGACAGAGGGAAGAGGATCCGACGGAAGTCACGAAGCTGGATGAGATTATATTCCGACATAGAGAGCATTCTGGGTGTCGCGATGTTTGCGTCTATTGAAAAGCTCTCAAAAATGCAAAAACGGTACTCGATACACACACATTTTCGACGATATCAAATAAAATGAGGAGTATTTTTTTCTAGAAACGTAAACGGTACGCTTCGTGTCGTTAGACTAAATTTCAACAGTCTAATCTGAATATTTACTCAGATGTTGAATCGGACTGTACGGCGATTAAATTAAATGTGCGAAGTAAAGCCCAGTTAATTAGTTGAAAGAGTCCCTTTGATGTCTCGAGTGCTATCAAAATTGTTTAAATATCGTACGATCCACATCTTTCAATTAATCATGATGAAATAGCTTAATATAAATTATAATTACGTGTGTAAGTTGATGTTAATATAAAATGTTTATCGTGCACTCGAAAATGTCAGAAACAAACGGCCGGAGGTTAAATATAGTGTTTGATGGAAAGAAATAATTGATCAAGAATATTATTATATAAATTTTATATTACACAGATGCGGAATAGTCTTTCTTCGGATGCAGAATAACGCGTCGATGACAAACCAGATGACAAATGTAAACGGGAATTCAATATTTAATCATAAAATGACAGTTATCGTCCAATTAAATATTAAACAAACAATAAGTCGCATTATAAGTCGCATTATACGTTGCAACGTGAAAGTCATACACAAACTTTGGATAACGGTTATTTCAATACAATCCCCGAATTCGCTAAATTGCGCTCGTCTGCGTTCGGAAGATTTTTTTCAACGTGTTACAAATACACACATGCACAACGGCTTTCAGACACAATTCATGGATTTCACTGAATGATGAAAGAGACCGACTGTTGCAGTCTTCCGCCACCCCCATCTCGTTCACCATCAATTTACTCTATCGGGTACGCGCGTTGGCCGATGACGATGGTACTAGAGAGATCGGGGTTTGGGCGTGGATTTCCATTGGAGGCAGTCGTTGACAATACCCGGGACAATACGAGCACCGGTGGCGCCGTATGCCGACACAAAGGCCGACAATAGATTGCTAAAAAGGAAACCAAGTAAATACGAGAGCCCTCTCATCTCGTACACGGGAATTACATTAATGAAACTAACTAATGCTGGAACAATGGACCGGGAAACTTTGCCTTGGCTATCCGTCCTGAATCGCCGGCTTCAATCCCCGCGTACCCCTATACGCCCACCCCCGTATCCGTCAACCTGTACCATTCGTCCAGATTCGCGAGCGACGCGACGAGACGAGACGAGACGAAACGCGACGCGGCGCGACGCGACGCTTCGACATCGACGCGAAAGCGGAGACGTGAAGCATGTCGCAGCGCGGATGAAAAAGCTGCGATACGTTCGCATACTTCTTTGACAGATGATTGATCCGATGCAGTGCAAAGTCTCGGATTATTGGCGCGCAAAAACGGAAACGGCACAAGTTGCCAATACGCCATTCCATTTTCTGCATTTTTGCCAGTCAGTTATAATTTATTACAATTTTTATTCCGCTTAACTTGAGTCGTAATAATTGTTTACGATTTAGATAAGAACCTGTATTGCGTATCATAAAAATTAAATAAATATATTAAAAAATCAATTTTGTGATAATAGTGGCTATCGATGAGAAGATAAACTGATTAACTATACGTATGGCATTTCATGGCAGTTTTTTTAATAGATATCAGTGAACGAATTTCGGAATTGATTTGAAATTAATCACGCATAGAATTAATTACGATGAATAAATGTTACGGGTTAAAACAATGATTTCTCGTCAACTCAAATAAGAGATTAACGATAATAGGATTCGTATTCATAGTTATTACAGAGAAATATGACATGGTAAATGTATAGGAAGAAAAACATGAATATCCCCAGAATTCGTTTATTAAGCTATATTTCATTATAACCCGGCGAGAAATTGTCTTTGCGAAATCCGTACGATATCAGTCGAGCGATAATTAAATGCTTTGTTAATTATTCTCGCTGGCCTATTCTACTGAAATTGGCCCGCGAGACACAATAATCGGATAGTTCTCTGTGATTTCCAGATAGCCTTAATAGCGGGCTAGTGGCCGAGAAATTATTGCTGACCGGATTCTTGAAGCAAGGAATCCATTGAATTTCATGAGTTGCATTTTACATGATCATCTGTATTTCGCGCAACAGCATCTCTTCTTCAAAAAGAAACAGAATAGAGCAATTATCGAATTTAACGTCTCACGTCAAAATGTTACGAGAGAACTTTTTAAATTAGTTTATTAAATTTAAATCACCTTTTGTTTCCATTTTTACATCATACAATTTTTATATAGAAATGAGAAAGTGAAATAAATTATTGACGATGTGAGCAGAGATAAATTTATTTATACTATAATAGCGCGCGCTATAGGGTGAATAAATGAATTTTAGATAATATTTTATTTTATTTATTTCATTTATCAATATGTATTGTATATTAAATATAAAGTTTTTTTTGGTAACTTAAAAACAATTTTATATTTGTTTTCTCCATGAGTTCTAAAAATAAAGTTTTCAATGTTACTTCAATATTTTACTCGTTACATTCGTGTCTGTAGTAGTTTGTTATACAAGTATTTTTATACAAATTATATTTGTTGTAACAAAAATATATTCCTCACATTATTTTGTGACCAGCGCGAACGTACAAAACTGATTAAAACCAGCCGAGGTTATTCGCGCCGGTTAGTTGGAAATCCGCTTTATTGCTTTTTATTCTTCAAACCGTTTCGTACCACGGACAGTTTTAGCTATGGATCGCTATCATAAATTGAAAACGCAATACATTGAAATGTTATTTCCGAACCGAGATTTCTGTCTGAGGTAATTGATCGTTCGGGCGTGCTATATAAAGTCAATCGAAAACTCAATCGTACGAGTTTACCAGTTTAATCGAAAACATGAATTCAAATAGACATATGTTTAGATGGACGCAGTCGTGTACCGTGCCCCATCCACTCGAAAAGATGTTTATCTAAAAAGTATGAATATTGTGAAAAATTCAGGCTTGTAATCTCCGTGAACTTCATAAGAAAATCCAATATCTGCAATATGCAGGGCTCGTCATTTTATCGATAAACTGTTACCATATGTTCGAAGGATAATAGAAAGCTTCCACAAAGTGATTACTTTTTGAAATTTGGTGCAAAGAATTTTTATATATTTCTTTCGCTGGAACATCTGTGCAATAAGGAATAAAATAGTAACAAGATAAAAATTTTATAATAAAAAATAATAAGTTGCTTTTATTTCAGAATACTTTTTATGATATTTGAAATCTTAGTGAAAGCAACGAGGTCTCAATTTTTAAAGCAATCACTTTACACATAAATATTTCACGACGATAAAGGATAAAGATCTATCTACATTTTAGTATTAGATTTTCCTACGATTCCAGCATCCATCACTTTTCCAGATTGCGATCTGCTTTGCTTTTCACTTATTCATAAGAACTTTCCGTGGTTCTTCTTACTACCGTACATCCGGCAAATTTCTCCGATGTAGTTCGCGTATCCTCTGTTTGACATTGTCAAGATATTCTCGCCGACAAATTAGTCTTCCACTCTCCTGACGCACGTCATCCCACTGATTATATCACGGTTGGGAGAGTCCGTACCGTATTCAGTTCTTAGAGACGAGCGGCTACAAATGGGAAGCGCGTTATCTTCTTTTACGACGGCATCAACCCCGCTCTCACACAGAACGCATTCAGACATAAACTCTTCGCAGATAATATCCCAATCGCACTCGACATCGCGATCTCCACATACTGCTCTCCCATTCAGACAGTCGACCCAATTCGACGTTCCATCACTTGGACGCCGCCGCGCCGCACCGGCAGCTCTCTCGCGTCGAGTCGTCGTGATCGTGGAATTTCCGTGAATCGCGAAGAGATGGAAAGATAAGGGGTGGTAGAAAATACAGCAACCACACCACCACCACCACCACCATTGCACTACCACCATCACCATCACTATCAGCGCCATCGCGCCGCCCCGAGCATCCCTGGCCTACGCCACATTCTGAGAATGCCAGGGAAGCTCTCACTCCCTGGCGCACCCTTCATTGCCGGTCTGGCGGAAGGAAGAGGGCGGACGTGGGAAGAGGACGGAGGGCAACGTCGGAGGTGGCTGGGGGGCAGGAAATCTGATTGCCAATACATTCCATAGCCCCGCGAATTTCAAACCAATTTCCTCGGTCTATTGCCAATCACAAAGAGCCCGAAATTCTTCGCTGTCGGTTCGGAACGAAATACTTCCCGTGGTTCCTTTCAGACGATCGCCGTGCCCCTTTGACCTCCATTGGCAGCGCCTTAGTAATCTTTGGATACCTCGCTCTCGCGTTACTATACTTAAACGAATGTTCGTTCACCGCCGGCGAGATTTACGACGACGGAAGTGGACTGTACCAATCGTCTCGATACGCCAACGCTGCAACGTTGGCGTCTCGATTTAGGTATTTCGTAGCCAATGGGATCGACTATTGATCGAATTAGATTAACGTTTCGCATACATTCGTGTTTTCAGTTATTAACTCGCTACAAAGCGATAATCAAAATATCATCATTCATCGTTGTACTTTTTACTCGTTATATTAGCGTGGTCTATTTAACAATCGCGATAACCATATTAATAATCCACCGTTGCGTCTACTGACAGCGGCTTTGGTGAATAGATATCGTCGGTGTTCTATGCAATTTGTTGGCCGGTTTTGATTGATGCTCGGATTAATATATTGATGCATTGTAAACGAAATATCATTTATAATCAAATTCGCGGCGAAAATGTCAATTTTCTCACGTTACGAATCTTTCGTATGAGCCTGCGATGCATACAATGCTGCTGGCGTACCAATAAACGTCCGACGTGCGTTCCGGATTTTGAGAAACACCCTCCATTATTCATAGGAACTTGGTATACGCCCGAATTACCCTTCTCTACGAAAAGCGTCAGTTTCACCCTCAAGAACGAAACCTGTCAGCGGGGCTGGTATCGAGAAAATTGATTTTGAAATCGCTCATTTCGGGACAACGTGTAAGTTCCATTTCTCATTCACCCCTGCTGGAAATCCATGAATCCTTGAACCGATCTGCTTCTATACGCACGGAAATATTTTTGCATGTATCGCCGATCTCGTGTGCTCATTTGCGTTTAAATTTTCGCTCGAAAGAAAACCCGTCGTAAATTCTCAACAATTTTAAAAGCTGGAAAACTACAAAGAGAAATGCTATAACTTTAGAGCAGACTTTTCTCTTTTCCAGGGTATACATCTAACAAAATCCGAGCCATACGTTTGACGAATTATTGTAAGACATACGGAATGTACGCTAGCAAAGATACAATTAATAATCGTAACGCTCACAAAACTTTTTTCCTTCGACGAATTTTTTTTCTTCTCAACCGTTCGGGACACGTGTACAGAACAGCAGCATGCAAGTCTTTCCGCGCAAGTCGAAACACGATCGTTTCGTTTCAAGTGTAAAATAACGCTCAATTATTTCCTTCAGATAAACAGGTTGCGAACGCCTAGATCTTCTTAATAATACCTCGATACGGTTGGGTTTCTCCTTCGAAGAAAGAGATCGCGCGACGGGGGTCGCGTAGGGCGAGGCGGCGAGAGACTCGGCAAAAACTACCCCCCGGAGAGCGCCTTGCGAGCGGAGTATATACTGTATAAATCGAGTCGAGGAGGCCAATTTCCCAAGCGCGTACGGTTACGTCGTTTTCGATAATAATTGGCAGCATGAATGGGCGTCACGGCTCGCATAGAAATGCGACCTCGCGGCGTCGTCGGTCGGGGTGCGTGCAGTTGCGGCGCGGCGCCGCGGCGTGTGGCTGCGCACCACCACCCGGGCCCGTCATCTGAATTTGATTCCTGGATGCGTCTGGTCATTAGCGAGTCCAGCTGCGTATATAGCCGCCGCGGCCGTTGCGTCCGCCCGTACACGCGCGTACGTGTGAGTTGGCATATTCGTGCGTGCGGCCGTCAAAGTCCATTCACGCACGCGCTACCACAAACGAGACGACTGACGGCCCTCGTCATTCCCGACGGAGCGTAGGGCGCAGGGGGCGTGCGGGAGAGGGAGCGTGGTTCGGACTTGTCCACTGGCGACATTCTACAGAAGGGTGGCGCGGGTGTACACGCGCACCCTGCACGTGGCACGCGGAAGTCGATTCCGCGACGTGAGGTAGGGTACAGCGGCAAAACCATCAAGGGCTCGCGTGTCTCTCTGTGTTACTCTTTAAATGACGTCGACGTCGTTTTCTAGGTCGCTGGGGATCAAATGTCGCAGACACGTCGCATGCTTATGCACGCATGAAATTTTCATCATCCGATGGTTATTCACCTTCGCCTTGCTTTTGCGCAAATAAGTGTGCGGCGTTATTTCAGCACGAATAAAGAAATGGGAAAGTATGAGTAATGTAAAAACGGGTAAAAAATTAATGATGCGTGTTTGTGTATTTGAGAGATTTTGAAATGTAAATATGTAAAAAAGAGCATCACAGAATTATACCGTATGAGATTTTCATATGAAATATTAATAATCAATGCCGCAAACAACCTAACCGTCATGCTAGAGAAATATCTAATTGCTTCGTTACTCATTACATTAAAAAAAGTTAAAATATCTTTTATAAATATCTCGGTTACCGCGAAGAGATCCCTTATTATGTTCACAGAATTATAAATTCATGTATTTTCCGCGCGCCGTCGTTTTTATATTCCTATTCGGTTGAGAAAACTTTTAAACAGGGCACAAATCAATCTCTTTTCTCTCTTTCCATTTATATTCACGTTGGTACAGTATAAACGACTGCGTCCCGGTAAATCTTTTATTAAAACCGGTACGGTGTAAGCGCTCTCGAAAAAAAGGTGATCTGTCTCCTAAGCATTTCTCTAAGTAGGTATTCCGATCCCGAATACGAATCCGAGCGGATTATCGGCGGGTATCGATCCCTCCCATCTCGCGACCATCTCGTTACGGTCGTCTTTTCCTTGAAGGAAAAAGGACACTCGAGCGCCGTTTGTTCCCAATTTCCCGAACGGCGACGCGGCGGAGACGTTTAATGCGCTTTGTGAACGATTTGCCGGGCATTCTGTCGCCAGGTCCACGCTGTTTTGTATCCTCTCGCCGTAAATCCGAGCTACCATTATTGGCGCGTTTAAAAATGCTCGCAGCACGCGGGTAGAATGACGGGGGTAAGTCTACGGGGCCGCATTACTTTTAGCAGATCCATTGTCGGTGCGAATGTTATTAGGGCATTACGGAGCAGACGGCGGATTAACGGCGTGACGGCGCACTGTTACGTGTTTCAATGGGCGAGCGGGAGGAACTCGTCCGTCAATGGGGCCTTTCGGTCCTTAAGCTTCCCCTTCCGCCCTTACTCGCCGTCTTCCGGTTTAGCGTCTCCTTAGGCCTCGCTTCTTCGTCGTGTTCAGCTAGCTCCATCGTCTGCGTTATCGTTCGTCTCGCACGACGAGCTAACTGACAACGAGCATCTAAACTAATCCTCGAGCGACATATCGTCTAACAGGATCATAAACTCTACTGGTTTATAATAAACCCATGCATACTGTCACGCTATATAACAATTTCTTAAATTGATACATTGCGAGCGCTCTGAAGATTCTGAATCGTTATAAAAGTTTAAAGGTATTAAAAATAAAACGTTATCTCGTTTTGTATGTAAGGATCATACAGTTTTTAAGATTATATATTACAGTTTTTAAGATAACAACTGTATTAAGTTATTGTGGTAACACATTTAATATGACTAGGAAATTATATTGAAATGATTCGATTAATTTATATACGCTATTTATACGCGTAGTGTATTGTTCGAGAGAGCACCGAGCGTCGCGTTCAATAGTTGCTCCAATGAGCCAACTATTAAAATTAATCGCGATCCTAAGAAGTCGTTGACATCTAATTGAGCATGACGGCAGCGGTAGTTGTTAGATCGCGAGGTCGACTCATTATACTCGTGGAGGAAATTGAATCTGCACAGAAGTAGAACTGATATGATCTGTACTGTATGCTAACATTATGCATTGAGAGAAAAAGCCTGATTAAATGTAAAATATAGTCTTGAATTTTCAGTGTGGCTTATTGCTTGTCACTTATTACTCTTTGCAACTCGGTATTACGTATTATTTGTTGAGAGAGAGAGAGAGAGAGAGAGAGAGAGAGAAAGGGAAAGAGAGAGAGAAAAAGAGAGAGAGAGAAATTAAATATAAAATAAAATCTTGAATTTTTAGTTGTCCTATTATAGCTTATTGCTTATCTTCTGTTACTTTTTGCAACTGTATTAAGTATTATTTGTCGATCCAGAAACTCATGCAAATATAATTCGACGAGATATTACTCATTTATGCGTTCAGTGATAATTAATTTTGAGTGTAATGCTTGTGCAGCACAAATATCAGCTATTTGGGACATTAATAGATAATCGTGAAACAAAACGTAGTCATACGTGGTAATTACTGTATCCCAATGTACAATTATACGATCGACTCCCATCATTTTGTCATGAATAGAGTGCGAGAAGGGATATTATCGCATTGGAATGTAGATATATCGCGAAACAATTTTACGGAACTAAATTGATAATATAAAAAAAATTAATGCAAAAAGTTAGCATAAAAATATAAATTGTGTAACGCAACGTTACACAACGTCAAAGTAGCTTCGTTAAATACTATTTGTTTAAGTATTAGTCTATTGCATTTTATGTATTTTGTTTGATTCTTACGGACAGCTGGCTCGGTGCCAATCCGATAACTGATAAAGAACCGACAACTCGTTAGTTCGTTATTGCGGCGTACCTTTGAAACGAGGAGTCGCAGAGTGCCGTCTAAAAAAGCGGCGAATAGTCCCGCCGACTTTTATGACAGGGTACACGTAATTGCGTGCCAGATAATTAGATGCCGACAGCGTCAAAACTCGACTGCACCGACGCATTTTGGTAAACCGGCGTTCACCAACGTATTATCTGAGGTGGCTGACCTTGGTTACGCTGGGCATAATAATTACGTGGAGGCATTTACGACCGCGGGTTAACTGTACCCGACCTCCCCTTCCTCCCCTCGCAATGTTTATTACTTGCACTTCCTCCAACCCCTTCTCATCGCTCGTTTCGTTGTCCTCGATCGACGTTTGCTACCGCCATATTTTCGGACTTATCTCCTCCGCCACAGTGATTCTCAAAGCCTTTCTAGCCCGGCACTGATGACTCGTCGTACATTGCAATAAATTAAAATTTAATCAATAGTATCGAATAAGTTACATTTGAAATTCAAAGCTTTACGTCATCTCAAGCTTTTCTTTTGTCTTTTTATTTTTATTTCATGAGAGGAATTTTCATTTTATTTCTATTTATTTTTGAATTAAATCGTTCAATTAATTTTACTAAATTTACATTAAATCTGCGTTAAATAAAATTCAATACAAATATAATATTCACAATTTCGCAGTGCACGTTCACCGAAACTCCACCGGGACACGCCCTTTGAGAATGACTGCGCAATCATCTCATCCTCTCTTCGGATCTAGTTTCTCTAGACCCCTTCTTCGAAGCTCCTACACGCACGAACGGCCAAGAAACCTCTAACTATAAATATCGCGCAACGCATCCACTTTTACAGTCGGGTTGCGTCTCTATCGATGTAAACTCGACCAGTCCGGCGGCGTTTATTGCTACCGTTTGCGCGAGCCACCCCGATCGGTATCCGAGGCCAGGATGGGTCGGTCAGTGTTAACAGGGCCGTAGAACGGGCGATCTTGTTCAACCCTTGCCCTCTTCCGGACGTGGCTTCATTAATCATTAACCACCACATTGAGGATCGATGGCTTCCGCGCAATTAGCGATGGATGCCATAGTACGACTTGAATTGTTGAAATCACAGAAATTGTCTGCGTGCGTTCTCTTTGTTCTGTGTAACTTTGTTTATGGATATTTTAGTACCTTCAATATTTCTGTTTTTTTGTGATTAAAACTTTTAAAAATAAACATTTTAATCGATTGAATTTTATATAGTTTTAAAGCTTCGCAATATATGTTACTTTAATATTTACAATTTATTATTGTACCGATTTTATTAATCCATTGTTACAATAATTCAATAATAATATTAAAAATTTTGTAAATTTAATCTTCATAGACAAAAAAAACCTTCCCTCTTCTAAATACCTGCGTTAAAATCAAATTTAAAAATAGAATAAAAATCAATATATTCTTTCCCATTATCTTTTAATTTTCCGTTTTAATCTGAATTTTATATGTGATTAGCATTTAAATGAAAAACTAAAAAAAGTGAAACTTTATTATTTGATAAATTCTACATCATATTATCATACTATAAAAAAAAAACAACGTCACTATTTACATGGTTTTGATATTTAAATATAGTTTATTCAAAAAGCATGACAAGATTGACATCTCGACCGTGCAATTTTTCGCAAGTTGCATTCGAAAATCGTCGTAAATTCGCACATATTTAGCCGTGGTATTTTAGAGACCGGCGTGTGTTTAGTGGCATTAAAATTCGTTATCACGTCTCCGCTTTAATGAAAGCGGCACCAAAGACTCGGTTTATGATTATCGAGGATTCCTTCTGCGACTACAAATGCTTCCTTTCGAGTGTGCGCGTCCCCAGCGGCAAACTCTTCCGCTTTTCCTTCCGCGTGGCCTGTTCACCGTTACTTTTACGATCCGGTCTTTATCGTCCATTCCTCGCTCCATTCGCACCGCGTATATATGAGAGCGAGCGAAAAACTTTCCGTCGCGCGGCGCCGCGCCGCGTCGGTTCGCGACCGTTTTAGCCGGCCCTGCACTCCCGTAGGACTGCCGTCGGGACTTCCCCGGCTAATCGGCGATTACGTTTTACGACGGGTTCCTCATATTTTTACGAGCACCATTCCGCGGCAGAAATATTCTCGCTCGTTCCTCCCAAGTCTGGAGATGGAAACGCGTGCCTAAAGATTTTTCCAGGTCCGCGTGCGCAACGCTGCGGCAGCCATCGTCGACGGCACGAATATAACAACCGGTAACGCGAAATAATAAAACAGCCCGGTAGCGTGGGATTCTCCCCGATACGATTATGTATTTTATAGCGATCCGATAATTCGACGGCACCGAACGAAAATTAATTTCCATTTAATCGGACCGATATTTCTTAATCCGCTACGCGTAAATTACGTTGAATTCTCGCGAGTTGCGTATATCGCGCCACGTGCCGCGCGAGTGTGCGAGTAGAAATTGTATTAAAATAATATGCTCGGGAATTCAAAATGTTCTAAAAATTGAGAGCGCTTTTCATAAAAAATAACTTTTCCACTTTGCGACTATATTAAATCTCTTCGCGTTGCAACTTTCGTTTTTCATTTTCATTTTGTGTAAACGCGCAAAAAGTATCCGTCATATTTCGTCGCGCAATACGCTAGTACATCGGGGCAGATTATCGGGGGGTTTCGACGACAAAAGCAGGCGAGCCTTTGCGGTTTTCCCTGGGCCTCTAGAGGGAAGGAAAATCTGAAGGCCGCAGCTCGTCGTCGCTCCATTTCATTGCTGTCAATTTCGCATACGAGATATTTCATTAGGACGCGGTCAGAGAGGAAGGGGGGAGCCCTACATGTCCTCGCATGTCCCTAGACGCTGATCATCGCGTGCAGGGAAGACGCATGAAAAAAGGCCGGGATTACGTTGAGCTACTACTCGCGGGAACAGAGACGGTGACTCAACGAGCCCTCGTCGTCCCCTTTTTCTTTCCCGGGCTATGCATTTTCATATATTGGCATTCATCGGGCTTTTGCGGCCGGCGCGATATATGAATATCATTACGGATATATTTTATGGTATTGCAGGCTGACGCCGTGACGGATCGATCGGCCGCGCGCAGCGAGAGGCACGCGCGCTTCATAAAGTTCCGGCGCAGGAACGGCAATGGGTTTCCTCGCTCTCTTGATTAGTCCTGCGAATTGCTCGCGCACGCCACGCTACGCCACGCCACGTCGTCGATCTCCATGCGCGAACGTGTCCGGTCGCCCGTACTGTTCAAGAGCGACGTGTGAAATTAGATTGTGTATACTGTCGGCTTAGGAATTTAGTAGAGGCGGCGTTACGCTCGAGAATAATAGCGTGAACTTCTCGTGGTCTTATCGTTATTGTTCGCAATGAGTTTCGCAATTGCTACGCTTCAGCTGGTCCGGCTAAGCTTCGTGCTCGCGTCGAGATCTCAATTTTCATTTATGAACCGCGAGAGTACTGACTAACCATGATTTAAGTAATTTCCTAAGAAACAAAAATAGAAAAATAATAATCTAATTCTGTATTTCTTCCTTGAAAATGCGAAACGTTAAAAGACTGAAGTAAGAAAATGTAAACATTCCCCTTTTTCAGACGGTAGGGAAAAAGTGGCAAGTAGATTTCTTTTTAAACAGATTCGGTAAATAATAAGCGTTACCTTCTTAAAATGTTTTGCTTTTAAATTTTCCTCGAGTTTCAAATTTTGTTTCTTTAATACTCAAAATAATTAAATTCAATTACAAGTGTTACATTATTAAGGAAAGCATCTCTATTTACTGCTATAAGCAAATTTTACCCAATAAGCTTCTTTCTATATTTTTATCAAGTTTCAACCTATTGGCAATATGCATACCAATTGTTCAAACGTAAGCCACCCCACGCCAGTATTTTGCACCGGCGAGGGGTCGAAGCGAGAAGATGGTGTTTCCCGGGAGGTGCGACCATCGATAATCGAGAACAAACTCGATTACGGAGGAAATCCGTGCTCGCGGAGGTGTGGATGCCGGGGTATTCTTTTCGCCGGCTCGTCGTTGATCGATGAGCTACAAATGGCATAGGAGGGTCGTTCGATAAAACGAACCACCGACCCCTCTATACCCAGAATGGATGCGTTTCGGGGGTGTGTAGCTCGAGCAATAAGAAGAAGTTAATGACGCTGCAGCGGAGAATTATCTCTCGGCTTCACTCGGGCCGAGGGGTGGCTTCCAGGGGAAGATACTCCGCCTCATCCCTGGACGCGTAACGTGATATCGAGGAAACTGACGGCGGTAAAAAGAAAAAGCGAGAATCCACGAAACCCCTTCGTAGCATCAGTTCCAGCTATATCGACGCCCTGAGCGGGATCTCTCCCTTATTTAACCCAAGAAAAGTTTAGCGGAGAAGATAGAAGCAAAAGATGAGATACAAATAGAAGACGTCAAGGTGTAACTTAAAAGAAAAATATATAATTTTTTGTATTTCACGGAGGTGCAACGATACCAGTTACTTGCGTTTATATTGCGTAATTTATAAAATTAGTTATTTCCACGAATTCGTTTTATATTCGTATCTTATCAAATTTATCATGTAAAGTTGAACAATTAATGTGGGATTAGTTTTATATGAAAATATTTAAGCTAGTAAAATTTCCCGGCGCATTTTACGTTCACCACTTTTTGGCATACCTCAGCGAATATTTTGACTGTCCCTAAATTCATCTTAAAGGCATTAACAAAAGTGCATCGACGCGAGTTTCTCGACAAGACATATAATTAGGAAACAAAATCAGAATCTGTGAAAGAAGTTTTGTAAGCTTGATCAGTTTTGCGAACGGTCGAATAGTTGATTCGGGACTGTAACTTTTCAAGGGTCCGGTCCGAAGGGTCGGTCCCCGGGGTATTCACTGACGCGTACGCAAAGAGACGCCCTTCCTGAGAGGAGAAGGAAACTTCGAATCTCTCTTGTTATGGACAGGAAAGAACAAACGACGTTTCACAACGGAAGCGAAAAAGCATGTCTGAATCAATAAATTGGATCGCTTGCATTTGAAGGGTAGGAATCAAGTATCAGCTATGTCCTTACACACATTTATATTTTTATAAAATATAATATTAAAGGGTACTATGAAAAAAAAACGATGTTGCCATCATTTATAAAAACTTTCAAAATACCAGCACTTACTAAAAATTTGTTAAAAAATTAAATTTTTTTGATACGATTAATTAAACATTGAGTTGATTCAACAATTTATAGAGCTGCACAAAAAAAGGTACGGTCCATTCATGTCAACCATTCAAAATTTTAACCAATAATTAATTAAATCGACTCAATATTTAGTCGCATGAATTAAATATTTTAAAATTTCAACAAATTTTTGTTCCTCAGTGTGCACAGCTAAAAATATAATCCTTGCTACTCAGCTGGGATTGAGATACTTGATTCCTACGAACGGTGCTACTGGGTTACGTCCATTCGGTCACCGTATTGCCTGAGGTTGTAGAAATACGTCGACGATACTGGTATCGACGTCCCGCGAGTACGCCACGCGAGAAGATCGCTCGCTCGCTCGTTCGCTCGCTTACCCGCTCGTTCGTGTGCGGATCGGTGGTGCAGTTACAGGATTGCAAGTACACGCGTGCACACACACACATACGCGAAGGTAGAAACGGGGTTGGCAGCTGGCGTAGCGATAACAATACCCGCGGTGCTCGTATAGCAGTCAGAGCAGCCCAGCACTCGCGCTGCTCCGCCGTGCATATACGCGCGCGTTCTGAAATCTCGAACTGCCCTCCGGCCGTTCGTGCGCTCTCGCGTTGCTCGCATTAATCGCTCCCCCCCGTCCTCTGCCCCCGCCACCCAACGCACACTCCGACCGCGTTTTTGTAACGTTTCAGAAAATGGCAGGGAGGCAGGCAGAGGGTGGTGTATCCTGCTATGGATGAAATTACATCGACGCGATGTACTCGCGCGTTCGGTCGGAGATGATCGCATGTATTTTTTTCAGCACGCGTCGCGTTGCTATTATTTGTCTGTATCATTTTATTGACACTCACCCTCCCCGCCTGAGTGGCGGGGTAAGGGACGCGTATAACCCAGATCCGGGGTTGAAGTTGAAGTTGAGCGAGTTTCGATTATATAGTATCGAAAAAATGGAATCATGCGTGACGCTTTCGAATGCGGCTGACATTATTTTAACTCCGCGGAATTTTGCATACATCGATCTGGGTGGGTTTTTATAGAGCCGTCCCATCATGTATCTAACTCTCTTCGAACAGATCTCTGCAATCTGACGATACGTATTTATTTCTCTGCGAGTCGATTTCCCCGCATTTCGTGGCGGACAAATCAGTTCTGCGGCGAACCACGAACCGTGGTTCAAATATTACCGCACGAAAGCACAACATTTGTTCCTCGTGGAACGATCGCTTTTGATAATAAACATGGAAAACTTGCGCATTTGTTGCATTATGCAACGGATCATCGGAAGATCCTTGTTGTCTTCTTCATTGTTGCCATTTAGTAACACAAATGTTATGCAAGAAGCAACCTTTAGTCTCGTAACTTCTTTTTAATCTTCTCTGTCACAACAATTTCCCCGAGATTCTTATTTGATAATACAAACGCTAAGTTTAAAACTGTTATTTCCGAGCTATTTATGAACGATCAATATTTATAATATTAACAAGATATTGTAAACACATTTAGATGGCAAATAATGATTATATTTGCTGTAATATAGTTTCAGATAAATAAACCTCGCGTTCCGCACTACCTCGCCAATGCGAAAAGCGCGGCATTAATAGCACGAAGTAATACGGTAACCTGCAACATCTATCAAGATGTCAATTTATGAAATGGTACGAATTACTTATAATTGATGAAATTCTACGTGCGTGTGGATACGTGCACGGTCGTTTATTCTTAGTTTAACCGGAATAACCGCTGAACGTTTGTTAAAATTTTTCGAAATAAATCATACAGGCAGCGACGACTTTCTGTTTACCACGTAAATACCACAAATATCGAAACTATATTTTTGGAAAGAAAAAACGCTACCGAGACAAACAAACGTTTCTCATTGTTTATGTGATCTTTGCATGAAGTAATAAAATAAAGGAAGAAACGATATGACAACTTTATCCCAACCATATATCTAATAAATTTCTTTGAAATGTAGAAATTTCGATTACGACTGTTTATATTATTTATTAACAATTACATCTATATGAATTATTTACGTGTTATTCACAGAAATTTTTTCATGACAATATTAGCAATGTAAATTATTATAAATTGGATCTCACAATATAAAAAATAATAATAAAATAAATTGGTTAAGATTGCTAATATATTTGGCTTTAGTGTTTTACGCGTAAACGGCCAAGCTTGATTTTGTGAGAATCATGAAATTCAAGTTCGAACAAATAATTTATACGATGATATAAGTCGTTGACGTAAAACTGTAGGAAACACCCTGGGCAGGGGCGTCTCTCTTCACTTCCTATGTCGCACGTTTATTTATATCGCAAGGTTATTGCGCGTTACGAATAGAAACAATGAGGTCAGTTATTGGCACTTTGATGACGGTGCATTCGCGCGACGTGAATGGAACGAAGCGAATACTTTTTTTCCGCGGATATTACGCTGCAACGCTGCATTCCCGGTAGTCCGCGCTGTTACAACATATACGTTTTCAATTCGGATCAGCACGGTTGTGTGACCGTGCTAGATTTCTATAATCGGTTGCCCATTTAGGCCAACCGATGGATGCCGAAACGATGTCGTCACAAATAAAAGCGCGTCGATGTTACTACCGGGGAAAATTGCTGGACAATCCGTTTATTTGTTAGATGATACCGAAATAGTTGTTTTAGTACACGGGCACGAATATTCGCATTAAGTGCTAGAACGTGCCGATACCGGGGCACGTTGATGCACGTTGATGCACGGGGATGGCATTTGTATCCTCTTTTTTTTTAAACACTATTTGCCGTTTGTTCAAATTTGCAGTGTGCGGGGTTCGGATATGACGTTTACTTTTAATCTACGCGTAGTTGCGCGTATTCGTGCTTTTTTGCGGTAATTGTATTCGCCGACGAATGTATTTTTGATAATTCGTATTCACACAATTTTGGCAGTACGAGCGCGGCTACTGGATTTTCAATACCGCAAAAACAGTTCTATCCCGGGGCTCAAAACGTGTGCATTTAACGCGAGGAAAATCGGCGGTTAAGATTGCTGGGAACGCAATATAACGCGAGCGTATCTTATGTTATCAATATCGACGCGATGTCACTTGGCGAGCGATGATGAAACGGTCGCGATCAGCGAGATCTACGGCGCGGACTTTCCGCCGCGCGAATCCGCACGTGAAATTCATTCGCGCGAGCAGACATCGGGGCGCAGTTTTCAATCGGCTGGCATCTATCAATCATCGAAACTCTTGTTTTCTCCTTTTTCCGTTATCGTCGCCTCTCCCCTTCCCGTTCGTCGGTGCCCTTTCACTGTCTCCCGACCTCCGTCAACCCACACCCGCTTTTTCCCACCCCTAAGCGTGCCCTCGACTCCCCCCGAAAATATGCACCATACAAATAAAACGACGCAGGCTGCGCAGCGCATATCAATGCTGTTTTTATCGTATCGGCGCGCGACAAACGAGCGCACGGTACACCCCTCTTCCGCCCTCTTTTTTTCGAACTATTGTGTTTTATCCGTGGGACAGAGCCCCGCCCGTATCCATGGTTGTCGACGACGATAATTAGTGATTGCTGAGCATTTAGATCGATAACGAGAGCTCAATGAGATCATCTTTGCGAGTAAGCGTTCGCCGAATCCCCCAATCGAACTTTGCCGAAATATTGTGTATAAAGGAGAGATATTATCTGTGTAGATAATATGCCAATAATGTCTATTGACAACGTAAAAACGTAAAAGTTAGAAAGTTTTGTACAAGTTGGAGAGAAACCGGTACTTAAGTTTGCTATTTCGTACAGTCAAGAAATTTACGACTTTTTGGAGACGAATGTTCATATTTTATTTTGTTGACGCTCGGGAAAGCTCTCCACAGTTTATGATACCTGTTACGCATAAATCTGATGGCCCCCCTGTAAAAAAAAAAGGTAGAGCATCCGGCGTTTCCACGTGACTTTATATCGATCGGACATAACTTTCCAGAATACGTAAATATGTACTGCAGCCGGCAGAGAGATCGACATATAAATTCTGTATCAATCCGCTTTCAATTAATTTTACTTCGATCTCTAGTAAACAAAATTTTATGTCTCTTTGTAAATCCTGAAAACACGATAATATCGTTTATGTCGAATTATGAACGTATGTAAATTAAAATGAATGAAGATTATTAAGTAAAAATTAATAATAAGTACTTAACACAAAAGCCCCTTTATCTCTTCGTTCTCAATATTTACCTGTTGACCCACTGTAATATTGAATTGGAATCTCTTGACGGAAACGTTTTTATGACAATTCCCAATTTTTAATGACTCGCCTATGCACGATTGTTACAGATCAACAAGGAACAATATACCGGAGTTACTCATAATATGTGTTCCTACCCGTCATAGATCATCCCGTGCTATATAACGCTTAGTCGCGCACGCAATACGGCGCCACGCATTTCTCCCAGATTTTCTAGCCGCTTCTTTTGTCCCGATTTCAAAAAGCTGAAATTTTTTTCCTCCCCCGGGCGGATTCCGCATTGTAAGCAAATCCCGTGGGAGAGGAGGCGTGGAGGACAGTCGCGTCGAGGTATCGTCGTTGGGATTCGGGGATGCGGAGGATGCTGCGAGGGACGCAGTAGGAGATCGGGTTTGAGGGTGGTGAGACGAGAAGGGAGATCGAGAGAGTGGAATAGAAGGGGGAAGGGGGAGGGAAGAGGGTGGCCGCGGTAAAACGGACGGTACACCACTGGGCACAAGAACGAAAACATTGCACTCTCTCGGCCAACAAGCCGGGGTTCGTTGTAATTAGTTCCTGCGGAGCGAGAGTTGAGCCAGCTCAGCACACAGACGCATACACACGCGCCGTCGGCCATTGCGCGAACGCGAGCGCGCTGGAGCACACACAACGAAGGGAGAGAGAGAGAGAGAGAGAGAGAGCGAGAGAGAGGAGAGCTCCGCGCTATTGCGGCAACGCTGATGGCGGAGAAGCAAATAGGACGCAATAAACACGGCACTACATCATCCGTGGGCAACCCTTTATGCGACGAGACCGGGCGCGGTGCAAAATCCCTACGGACGGACCGGGCTCCGGGCACGCTACATCATGGTGGCGAGCGAGCCCGAGCGGGCTTCCGGCGCACGGACTGACAAAAAGCTGCAAACGAGTCGAGAATCAGGAGTGAAGAGATCGTGACGGACCGAACGCGGACTGCAATGCCAGCGAATACGTATTCGATCCTGCGTACGGCGCGCGTATACCGAGATGACTTTCGGTATTCGGGCATAGGGGTGCCCTCAGGAGGGTGTTGTTAAAGATTAGTAGTATGCGGTTTCTGAAACAGGTAACTCTCACTCACTCCCCCCCCTCTCTCTCTCTCTCTCTCTGGAACTCTGTGGCAGACATAGAGGTACCTCTATCATATCCTTAGATATATCTTGTCAGTACTGTAATATCGTTAGATCCTTTGAATTTCTAGAGATACACTGATTTTGAAGGCTCTATCTACACTGTAAAAAAATTCAGTAAATTTACATATAATAGATGTAAAAATTATATGATTAGTCTCGTAAATATAAAAAAAAATCATGTAATTTTATAGAAATTATGTAATTCCACAAAACACGTAGATTTGCTTTTATTGAGTAAATATATCTTATTTTACATGGAAAATTACGTATATATAACAGAATATTTAAATATTATATGTTTATCTAAATTTTTGTAACGTAATACAACAATATATCGCTGTGAAATGTAATGCAATTAACGTTCACTGTGCATGCGTGAAAACTCTGCTCATCTAGCATCACTAGATGCGGGCACAGTAAGTAGTCATTCTATTGTTTACAACATGTATGATAAAGAGACAATATTTGAATGTATAATACAATTGTAAAACGTATTGACCTTATCGTTTCTATAATTTTCCATACATGTTGTAAATTTACTTTTGCAATTTGTTTAATTATAATAGAGGAGAAGACAATAATATGTGTATATAGATCCAGAGGATAATGTATACCCATTTTAATTTTATTAAATAACTTTGTTTATAATTAATATTTTCTATTGAAACTTAAACAACACTTTGACGATTATATTCGTCAAAGTGTTGTTTCGCAGATTCTAGACTCAAAGTAATGAAATATTTATTATTTAGGATGTGATTTATAAAAATCTAATGCACTGCATAATCGGTGGGAGAAAAAAAGTGGTTGTAATATGGCTATCCATAAAAATAATTTTAAAAAGTTACCCTCTTTTCTTCTACAAATTACAAAATTAATCTTACCTTTGTATATTGCAAATTTACAAATGTATGGAAATTTACAACTACTTTGTAACTTTACACCTATACACCTATTATAATTTTGAGAAAATTTTTTTACAGTGTAACGTGTTACCAAAAATTCAAAATCAAAAGGAGCATTCCATATATCTGATAAATTCTATCTCATAAGTTTATATAAAAAAGCATCTTTCCTTTTTTTTTTAATACTAACATTCCCATCGCGGAACCTCTTTATTGAATCTGCGCATTGTGCCAGACGGTACTCGATCTTCGACCTCACTTCTTCCTCGAATCTTCCTCTATCTCTCGAGATGATGATGACGACAGGCGAGCGACGACGCCAGGACAATGACGGCAGTTGATGTCGGGGCGCGATGGCGCTTATACGCCCAAGTTGTGTGGTTGAAGCACGACGATGAAGCTTTCATGAATGCGGCGATCTCGAGATAAACAATCGGTGCCATTGTGTGTAAAGAGGAGATACGCGTACCGGCCAATGGCAGTGCTTCTCACGAGTTCTCGTGCACATCTTGGGGCTTTTTCCTTCTTTCCACGTTTCGCCCGCGCTCTCTCACGAGAATCACGTCGGGACCAAACACAGTGCCTGGCTTGTGCCGGTCCAGCTGGTCGCGATTGAACGGTCTGCTGATTCTTCGCGTACAGAAAAAAAGAGCGAGAGAGAGAGAGAGAGAGAGAGAGAGAGAGAGAGAGAGAGAGAGACAGACAGAGAGGAGCAGAGAGAAAAAAGAGAAACTCTGGCCACTCTAGCGGAGTGGCCGACGCGGACAAATTGATGGCGACGATGAATTTACGAGATTGACGCAATTGTCGAGAACGCGAATATGCGTTTTGATTCCGAGCTGAACGACAACTAAAATGTTGCCAGCCGGCGAATTGTTGAAAACTAACTCGCGCGTCACGAGACACCGCGCTGCCGCGCTGCCTTCGTGCTGTTGGAAAGTCGAGTTTGGAAACTATTAATGTTCCATTATGATAATGTTATATCGCAGTAATGTAAAGGCGCAGTTATATTGTATATTCGATGCGCTTTATACGATCGAACCGCTTTAATCTTCAATTAAATAGAAGAATTCATGCTACAGAACTTTCCGCGAATACGACAATCACACACAATCGTCTACTTTGTATCATCACTGGATACATCTTGTTAACGTACTCGATTCGTACTTGGAAAGTGCGATTTCTCTTTAGGATTACCATCCCAGTGTAATCTGTCTCGCGATAATCAACTCGCGCGAAACAAAGAAGCGCTTAAATATACCGTCATCATACTTAGCGGAATTGGACATCTTTTAATATTCCCTTTTCAGATTAGACAAACGATACTAAGAAAGAAATATGAAAGAGTGGATTGAATCCGGTTATGAGATCGCGGAACTTAACTCTGCGAGGCAATTCGGCTTAATTAATCCTGCCGCTGGCAGACGTCGCGAGCGACTTCGCGCGTTGAAGTCATCTCTTAATTAGTTAACGACAATACTCTGGCTTGATAGCTTTATGTATTACAATTAACGTAAGATTACCGCGAAGAGATTCCGCAAGTTTTCGCTCGGTTGAAAGCGCGCTTGCGTCAAGTGTCTGAATAAAATTTGCAGATATCATAAAATTTCTAAAAACTTTCAACGACCTTTAATAAAAAAAACTCCATTAGTTATGCTGCAGCGTAAAAAAAATCTCTAGTATAATCCGATAAAATCTGTAACTGATAACTTATATAAATAGATAAAAATGAATTTTCAATATCTCATTAATTTAAAGCAGAATATTATATATTTATTTTTGTGGAATCATACATATTCAGATTACGTAAAGATATAATCGCGTAATATTTTATTTTCTGTATTATTACCATGGTTTTAAATATCAAAGGTCAAAAGTTAAAAAAAACATTTTTTTTTTGTTAAAATTGATTAAAAGGTCACCGCAATATTAAATCGTTCTATCGATTATTGTTAATAATTTAAAGCATTGACCTTTAATTTAAACGCGAAATTATAAAGAAAAATTTTTTCTTTATAATTTCGCGTCTAAATTAACATGTTACTATTATTAATTAATATACGAGTCCGAAATATTGATTTTTGTACAATACATACTATAATCAGTATTACAGTAATTGAATTAATATTATGCGTTAATTTAATGAGATACATTAATGTTCGACACTGAATACCTATTATCAACGTGGTTATAAATAAATTGCCTCTCATCGCATCGTTTCTCTCTCGCGAGAGTCTTCCATTCTCTACTCGCCTGTCTCATCGGATTACTATGATTTGAGCTTAGGAATGATTCATCTTCTAATTGCATGACGGACCACCCTCCGGTTCGCCATAATCAAAACTCCGGTCGCTCATTAATCACCTCGGTCGCCACCATCCTTCGTGCCAAAGGTGCAAATGCCTCGATGAATTGTCGTTCGGAACAAGGAAGAAAGAAGCAGGGATGAGGAGACAATGGCGCGGAATGTTATACACCGTTTTCCACCCCGAGATTAATTTTTTAGTCGTCGAACAATTTATCATCCCGAGAGCTCCTTCGCGTGATCAATACTTAAGTCAAAGTTGAAAGCCGCATTGTCTTGAGGATAAGGCGCCGACGGAATCGATTTATCAATCCCCGCGAAAATCTGATTTCCGCGAATTTATCGTTAATTATTGTGTTAAATCGATATTATAAGTATCGATTTGCTTCGAAATTTAGAAGCGTATGCAATATGCAAATTACGGGACTGTATTTTGGAGTGAATAGATAAGCCGCGACGTGTTTCACCCAATGCGCGTGTCGTTCTCATGGGGCTGATATATTTAGTGAAATACAACCATTAGTCACGCTATAATAAATGCTATCAATCAATCCAATCTGCCTACCCTGTCTGTATTATTTCACTGTCTTTTTATCTATCTGCCCCTATCGCATCGACTTCCTCGCGTGTTCGCAGCTATGTCGATTCCCCGTTCGTCCATCAGGATATAATAACTGTAACAAACTTTCGAGTCAAACAGTTGCTTTCGGTAACAAATCGCGTATCGATTTGCAGATAAATATACAGTATACTTAATGTCACACTTGACATTTTTATTTGTCTCGACAGACGTTACATAAAATTGTTTACTTCAATTGTCATTCTTGTTTTGTATTCAACTTATGACTCGAATTGTATGAGGTTAATTATTTTAATAATTGTGTGCGCTGAACAGGCGTAATAAATCCACTATTTCATATAGTATATCAAAATAATTATACAGTAATTATATTGCGCAACCAATCGTGTTTGCGGCATTTACTTATTTATGAATAACATAAAATTTTTACAATCGGCGTATTCTCTCTATCATTTTAAACTATCATAACGTAATATCGCGCGCAATTAACATGTAATATTTTGTACAATGCAGTTATATAAAGTTTTATTCATTAATTTCTGTAACGCTCCTCGTTTATATTTTTTTTCAATTTCTTTTTGTCGCGAAAATGACGCGACTTTCCGAGTATCTGTTCAGGATTTCCCGAACTTTTCTGCGATGGTTCCAACAACATGCTGGAAAACACGCGTCGACATATTTGCGAAACATGCGCGAGCAGGTGCAACGGCAATGAAAATCGGCGAGCGCAGCTGCGCTTAATGAGTGATGGATGCGCTTTACAACGCCTCCGCATCAGTCGCGCAATTGCTCGAGCTCCCGCCAGATTTCACACCTGTTCGATGCTTTTAGTCAAACGCTTCTTAACCATTTGTCTCGTTTAATATCTTGATAGTCATCCATGATCTCGACAACTTGCCTGACGTTTCAATGGTCCCCTGGTGGTCATTGACAACGTTATCGATGTTGTCAAAATATTTTTAAAACGCTTGTAAAAAATACATCAATAAAGAAAATTTAATATGAAATTTCGAATAATATAAATAACTGAACAACGTCAAACTGAACAACGTCAAGTGAAAAATTCATTATTTAATTATACAATTATATCTGTAATTATATTATTCTTAGAAAAAGTTCGGAAAAGTTTGAAGGATTTCGGAAAAAGTTTAAAATAATTGAATTATACTCCCTTTTTTTAAATCAAAATTTGCACGTAAATGAGAATACAATTCTAACGTCACCGCAATGTTAAACACAAATTTCAATGACCGAAATTGGTAAAACGCACCAAATGGAAAAGTGAATAGATAAAATTTATTAAAAGTTATTTATTTTTACCATTCGCTGCGAGCCATTATCTATAAAGTGTTTATTACATTCGTGATTTCGTTATCAAATTGCAATTTTATTGTCGCGTCACGTCACGAGTCCAAAATAACGTTTCTACCAGCGTGTATGCCCGCCTCCGGGCATACCGGAATTCGTATGGTCGAAAAGTTTCGTTAAAAGTCTCGTAAGCCCTGATGGGATCATCCCTCCGTAATCACAGCTATTACCTTGAACGCGCTTGTGTCGACGTGCGTTGCACATGTACGAAACGATGCCTCGAGGCAATCGATAATCCGAGGTGAGTAAAGGTGAAAAGGGGTAGGTGCGAAACGAGCGGTGAGGGAGAGTGGAAGATTTTCACGGATAATCAGGGGGTGGTAGATTTTGTTCGCGCTAAAGATGAAAGCGGATCGAACACCGAAGGAGCATCGATGTGTCGCTCAAGCTGATCGCGTGCGCTAATATTTCGTATAATATAATAATTATTCACGCCTTCGTTTTGCCTCTATAATGAAAATTGTTTTAGATTTTATTAACGCGGTGATCAAGGATACTTATAAGATTATATTAAAAAAAAATTGTATTTTTTTCCATTCTACGACATTAATGATAATACTGTAAGAATCAAATAATGTTAATGTCAATATGAGATTGATATGTATATAAACACATGTATTTTAACATTATTTAAATATTAAAAAATAAATTACTGCGACAGTATCCAAATAATTTTTTAATGTCGTCAAATATTTTAAATTTGTATTTAATTGTAGTGAAAAATAAAAAAAATACACCTTTTTGCATTAAATACTTGATTAATGTATTCGTACGTGTGTTTGAGCATTCAACGTGTTGTTACTATAGGGCATAGAATTCTGGGGTTGCCGCTTACGCTTATCAGCATATTAGGTTACTTGGTTATTTGGGTGTCGGATTATGCAAATTTGCAGGTATTAGTATCTTCGATCGATTAATTTACACGTATATTGTCATATTACAGCAGGCGTATTTCGCTAGTACATGGTTTCGCACGACAACAAAATGTCACGTAATTCGATAAACTTGAATTTTCAGTAATTTTGAAAGAACTCTTATTATTGCATAAGCTATATATATATATATATATATATATATGCTTTTGTCTGAACAGCTTGCTAAACTACGATACAAGGAAGTTTCCTTTGGAACCGGTTTCTTCTTCAACAATGGAATCAAATCGCCCGAGGAGCCGAGAGAAAAGGGCGCTATGTGGATAATGATATTCAGAGGTAGTGCAAACTTTTCGCATAAATGAAGACTAAAAGATGAATAACCTCAGCGGAATTAATGAGGAATTATCGGGAAAATAAAGAGATAGAGTAGCGGAACACTTTAAATAAAAGACCTCGCAATCGATCGAACGGTATTAAATACATGAAGAAGGAAGTCCATCGAAGACCGGAAAGGTTTGCAATTCCTTTTGCAAATTGATGATCTTTACGGTGTAAAATTAAACTATATAACAAGTAATAGAGATAATTAACGCGATTTATTTAACGCGCTAATCTTTAGTGTCTTTAATCTCTCTTTAAACCTTTTCTCCTCGTGGAAATTTTATCTAAAGATTTTTACGACGCGATAACTGTTCAACAATAGTACGCGATTACGGATATAAGCAAAATGAGAGGCGGTTATCGATGGATTGAAATTAAAGCTACCACGTGCGATAATAATTACAGCACACACGATAATAATTTATCGAGCAATGAATATTACATCAATCGATTGTTTATTGTACTTACGCTAAAGAGAGGGAGGGAGGGAAATTATAGATTTGGTTATAGGACGAATTATAAGCCCTCGGCGTGATAGTTTCGTGACCCAACTCACCTGAAACATAAAAAGGAATATTTCGTTAGAAAAAAATGTACATTTATATAAAACGGGCGCATTTATATAAAACATGCACACCCCAAAAAAATTTCATTTATTGCGAGCAATTCATTGCGAACCGAAGATGTACGATGTAATTGACAGCGAAACTATTGTAATTGTTATAATGTAGCATAGCAAATCACATTTTGGTACATTCAAATAAATTCCAATCACGTATGGCCACTGCAATATTCTGCTGGCAGTCATCGGTATGCAGATACGCAATCACATGCAGACCGCTTTAGAATTCCGCAACATACGTATATTACGCTCAATGCGCAAAAGTATTCACGGCGAAGTTTTAGTCGCGCAACTGCAAATTCGAAATCATACGTCTGAGATTTGCGGCTTCGGGCGAAACTTAATGCTGCGCGTTGTACTTTCGAGTATTATCATTGGACGCCGTGGTGGGTACGGATACGAGGGATAACGTTAATGTCGGCAATAGAGCTTTTAATGAAATCCCGTCGATGGTTTTGCGAGCAACATAACGCGATTTTAATATCCTCCTTTAATTGGGGACGAAACTATTAATTGCCACGAGTAGCAGGCAAATTCATCTTTGCGCTCGAGCGGAATGGGGGAAGCGGGCGACGGAGTCTCGCGGTCGAGAGGGGTTGCATATTCCGGGGGTTGCGTCCCCGTAGCTCTTGGCGTTTCAACCTCCTCCGTCCTCCACCCCCTCCGCCTCCTCTTCGCCACTCACGCTATATCTCCGCCACCGCCGCCGCTTTCCTCGCCCGCTCTTCTCGGCCAATCTCCTATCTCGGTACTCCACCTCGCGGGCGCATATTGAAATATAATTAGGGGTGGTTTAATAAGCGACGGTCTGCGGCTTTCGCTAAGTCTCAACAGCGTAAGCAGCGGCCTGTTAACCGATACGTCGGCCGTGTTCTCGTCTAACGAGCTACGAACTACGAGCTTGCCGAGCTTTGCTGCGGTTGCATCGCGCCCGGGCGCAAGCCGACATGAAATGTGCAGCGCGCGCGCCGGCTGCATTCGACAGGCTTTCGAGACGGACTGCTCGTTCGGATGTGCGCGGGAGTACTGTCGCGGATGCGTCATATGTCTGGGAGGAGGGGAGCGAAATTTTCGCTCGGGTTACCATTCGCGCGCGGGGGTTATCTTTTATTAGTAGAGATTACAGAGTTTCATGAAATTGCGCGAGCGCACGTCGAGCTCGCGGAATTACGACGACCGGATATGTAGCTCATTTTATTAGCGAGATAATGACACGAATAGAACGGTTCTCAGCGATAAGCTAACTCGAAGCACTTTTCATTCCGAGACAGTAGACGCGTTTATAAATAATTATGATTTTTTATTTATCTAACGCAGTCTATACGCGTGATCGATTTATTTCAGTAATTTTGATCTTGCGTTCGCATTGTATTTTGATATATTAATTTCGCGTTAATCCGGTAACAACTGGTAACAACTGTCCAACGATTTTCAGAATTCATACGATTGCACGGCGTGCAGGCGCGGCGCCTTCGCTCGAACGTGAGTTTTACAATCTGTAATGCAACGCGATAGATCGACATTCGAAACGATCGCGACGGGAAATCGTTGCGCGCCTCAGCAAAGTCAGACGCTTCATTCCCGCGACAGAAGTTCCCCTGGCTCCGCGTGCTCGCTCGCGTTCGAGCGAGGAAACTTCGCCGGCATGCTCTCGTCGATCGTAAGAGCCATGAGTGACGCGTAATTACTCGCATCCGAATAGCAGACAACTGGGATTGAAGGGTACACCGAGGCTCGGAGTGACAGAGCGTGTCAAAGTTAAGCACACGGATAGAAAAAGATCGTGACACTAATTGCTCGAAAATATATATGCTACCCTGGCACCGACTCGCGGAAAACTCTCGCGCATTTTAGCGCACGCGTGCTCATATGCATGACGGGGATGGAAAAAAAAAATAAAAAAATAAAATAAAAATGGGGAATGACGCTCGGGCAGAACCGGTTAAACCGATTAAATTACGTCATCGCGTAACGTCGCCGCTGGGCGATATATTAACTTCCATAAAACGATATTTATTCAACAATCGAGTAACGTACTTTATTCCACATATTATAAAAACATTGCATTTTTTTTTTTTTTTTTGTTATTCTGCGGGCAGTCGAACGCGTTCAACGATCGATCGATTTCTTTATGCGCGCAAAGTCATTTACGCTCGAAGCATCATCACATTGCGATAGTTGAGAGGACGATCCACTCGAGCGATCGCGGTGACTGTTTAATAGCTCGCGTCTCGACGACAGCTGATCTCGCGTATAGTATACTGTATACAACCCCTTGCTATCATCAAGATTTCGCGTAGCAGCTCGGCTGCGATCCTTCCTAGAGAACCGGCAGACGTTCTGCCGAGGATTAATCGCCAGAACGGAAATCGTTGGGCGCTACTAGCGCCAGCGACGGTGCAGCTGGAGCCGTCTGGTACGGTCTGCTTACCTCGACACGCCGGAAGGTTACGACCTATGGCAAGGGGTTGGCGCATAAGCGCTGCTGCGCCGTGCGAAGGACAGAGAAAGAGAGAAGTAGAAACAACGAGATGGAGAGAAAGTCCTACCCAGACGTCCGGGGGCCTTGTGTTAAATAGCTACCACTACTGTACACTACCTCAGCTATACCTCGCCGGTGTGCTGCGTTTCCTGCCGGTGTTGCGCCACCCACCAAAAATTCATAACTCGGTATAATAAGGGCTTGGCGAACGCAACAGCTGACGCGACCCGCAACCCATCGAACTATACCAGCTACGCATTACGCGCTTAATTTACTGAACAAGTTTAATTGCCTCCCAAATGAACTTCGCTCAGTCAAAGAGTAGCCGGGTCTCTTTTTGCCCTCTTTTTTCCCCTTTCTCGCTGCACATCCGTTTTATCGGGAGATTTTTTGTTACAGTCAGAAGTTAGAAATATCTTTCGCGTATTTTACGTATTAAATAGAAAAAAAAATTGAATTGAATTACAAATTAAATTTATATAACATATAAGAAATAAGATAAATTTAATTTGTACTTTTAAATATAAATATTAAATGTCTATATTTTTTATACCATATATATCTAATATATATTTCATCTTATAAATGTTTAAAAACGCAGAAGACCACAAAGTACAGATTAATTAAACATATTGCAATAACGAGCAATTTCATGGATAGTTGTGCGTCTAGTAATTCATGGCAGCATCGTGGACATCATGCATATCCATTCCGACTTGCTTTACGTGTTAGTACCCTCGTCCTAAATCAGTTTATTACGCATGTAGTCTGCGCAGGGTCATCAATCGTCGATTAATCAACCGGAAATGGTCGATTTAATGCGTTAACGTTACGACCGTGGATATGCGTTTCGCACGTATCAGTGGCGTTAATTAATGTAATATAGGCGTCCGTATTACCCCGGCTACGAGGATGCCATTTGGTGCCAGTTTTTCGACTAACTAAATCAATTTCGTGGGTAAAACGCTTTATCAGCAACAGCGGATGCTCCCTTCGTTGGAAATGCTGCTATTCGGACATTGTCGTATCTGTTTTACACGAAAAATACCGTCCCTTTAGAAAACCAGAGGTATAATCCTCTCGGATGTAATAAATCTACTGCCATGCCGCAGGTTTATCTTTCCATTACACGCTTCGTCTTTTGCTGCCAGATTTGTTCGGTAAAACACAATTTGTTCACTACTTATATAGCTAACAAGATAAGATAAATTTGTAGAGTACGAAAAAAGCCGGCTAATACCCAAGATTAGAATCATACACACCAATTATTTTAAACAAACAGTGTGATCAAATTTCTGTGGTACATATGTAAGACAGGAGAAATTCGTCGGTTCAATCCGATCGGCAAATTCGGTAAATATTGATCGTCCCAGAAACTGTGACATGTACTACCTACATGTGCAGAATTCTAGAAAATCGTGTCGAGTATACAATGTCTTCGTATCCGTGATCTGTGATATAGAGTTTCGTGCAAATTAACAGCTGAAAAACAACCAGACAAAATGCTGAAGCAATCTGAAATTATGTTACGTGTGATATTGCATCACCGATCGTTCTTGATCGCTCGAATCTCTGCTTACACATACTCACCCACCCACCCACACACACACAATGGCGAAACGCGGAAAAAAAATGGTACGGTTTTATCGTTTCCCAACATGACGACGTCACTCTTCGGACAATCGATTTGCCAGCGTGCTCACGGGCTGCAAATAATCTCGGCGGTCGCGCTATCAACGGTCGCGAGTGGCGTCTCCGATAAGCAAGAAGCACTAGCCGGTGCATTTCATTTGCACGTTAATTAAAAATAAATTTAACCTAGCCGCGGAGTAGAAGAAGAGTATATTGCGGCCCGATATCTCGCGGCCATTATATGTACTCGGTGGGCAAGATCCAAACCGCATCCGTAAGCACAAAATAATGGACATGACATGTTAAAACGCTCGGATTTTTATTGCAAAGCATCGCGTTCTTCTTTCGGTTCTTTTGTTTGCCGTTCTTTATCGCGACACCGCTGTCAATTTACAGACATTTTTCAATACTAAAAAAAATTGTGGGAATGTTTTTTTTTGCGTTTAATCCTGTTTGTATAGTTTGGAGAGAGAATCTGTAACGTTCTCATGCATTTATAAATCGCACTGATGTATTTAAAGATAAAATATCTCCTATTTTTATATTACATAAATCCAGTACAATCGTGAATAATTTGATATTCCATTCAGTTTGATACTTCATATTCTGTGTGTGTCATAGTTCTAAAAAGACGAACTTACGGCAGCCTGTATAAATGACGTATTCTAACAATAACATTTTCTGTTCCATCGAGAAATTTTCTGAACATAACAGCCTTTTATATGAAATCTGACTGAAAAAGTTGTTATCGCAAAAAGATTAATTCGAAAGAGGTAGATTTTTAAATCAAGTTTGCCGCAAAAGCAATTTAATTGCGTTAATAATTTAATCTGCAACGTGAATCAAAACGCTTCGTATAAACGAAGAAGAAGTTTATCGAATATTTGGAGCGGAATATTTAGAAGAGATATGATATTTTTACGCGGAAACGTTCTCGCCGTATGCCGGATAAAAGTTGGCCGACGAAGGAAGAAGGAACCATAAAAGATAACGCAGTGATCGAGTAACTGACTAACTAATTAACCAACCAACTCCCCGGCGAACTATCCGATTAATACGTAGAAACTCGGATAAACTTTGTTACTGCGTGCAAGTTCCATAACAGCTGCGTTTATCAGCGAACTTGCAGACAGGCAGCGGTTTACATTCGTCTATTCCCTCAGCTAAGTATAAAATCCTAATTTATTCCGCTCAACGACGCGCGGAACCAAGTTTAGTTCGTGCTAGAAGAACATATGTTGTTACGTGTCAGTAACGGTAGTATAGTGGTCAGTTCAGATATGTACTCGCGCCATTTCGTCATTAATTATCTACGAGCCATAAGTAAATTGCTTGAGGTTCTTCATTAGCCAATCTCCGAGTCATTTGAGAAGTTATTGCGAAGTAGTGTTATTTATACCATTACAATCGGCTAGAGATACCCAGAATAAAACTTGAGTAATCTTTTTATTTCCAGCAAAAAAAAAATAAACGCGATAAATCGAAAGTGCAGCAGTTACTTTTCAAGACAAAGAGCGTGAAAGGGAAATCGAAATAGCATGAACAAAGAAATGACGATACGGTAATCGAATTCTGTCAATAAATTAACGTGGACGCGATTGTAATATCTTTATGCTACGCTACAAAAATAAGCGGAGCTATAATCGCGACGACGACGAGGAAAACCGTACAAATAGTATTTACTTCGAAAGGACTTTGACTTGAGAAAACGTCTGGCCGTTTCTAGGCGCCGCGTCTCATTGCAGCTCCTTGCATCCGTGAATAGAAGTAAAAGATGCGTGCCGCGGCGCGTCGCTGAACAATTTACGGCATTTTCGAGGCCGCGAGAAGAAACTGGCGGGCGCGTACACAAGGGCATCGTCGTTCGAGATGAAAGGAAGTGCGGGGAGGTAGCCGGAAAAATAAAATGATGACGTATGACGAAGCGCGCACCAGACGCGTGCCTATTAATAGAGGCGCCGCCGGGTTTGCGATCCTCTTCGCGAGGGTCTTTTTCCTTTCATCGCGCTCCCCTTCGCCCGTTCGATATAGAGCATTATAATATCGACGTTGTCGCGTATGTTAATATGAAAAGAGAGTATCTCTTTAATTGCTGTTAAATTATATGGGGAGTTCTCGAGAATTCTCGAGAGTAAAGCTTTAAATAAAAATTCTTTCAGATTTTATGGTAATCAAAAAGTATCCGTCACATTTAAATAAAAAATAATTTCTAAATTCTAACGTATAAAAGGATGAAAATAGAAAGATTATGTGTAAAATATTAGTAGTAATATTTAAATATGCATTTCTCTCCGAAAAACTACATTGCCCTGGCTCGATGCCGCGATAATACATACGTAATCAATATGTATGTCGCGATAATGGCAAGAAACTGTCGATACTTTCAAAGTACCAGGCGGAAAGTGTCGATGTTAAAGTATCGGAGTATCGGGGCGAGACTATTGAGATTGCTTCAACAGTATTGAATATCGTTAGCGATTCTACCTATTGCCGGTCCCTTGATATCGTCATTTTCGTACGAATGGCGCGCTTCTCTCTGTCCAGGATTCGCTTAGCGAGTTGCTGTTATCAGTTAATTATCTCTCACCCGGATGGCGACTAATTATAGGCCGGAAACTAAAGCGCGTTCCAAGCTTGACCGGAAGTGTCGTGCTTATTGTCCGAAATTCGTTGCGACGTGGGCTTTTCGGTACCTTTTGGACCGGGAGCACAGAGGGGAAACACACAGAGAAAGAGAGAGAGAGAGAGAGAGAGAGAGAGAAAGAGAGAGAGAGCGCGGAATGTCCGATACAGCCGCCGGCTGTGAGCAGACGTGTAAACGCACAGAGCACTCTCCCGCTTTGCTGGCTATCGGGTTTGATGCGGTCACGTACACAGAGAAGTGGCGCAGATGTTGCGGAATTGTTCATCGATTGTTTTTACCTAGTTCCGCGTTTTACGGAGCGCCGATATTATTTATCGACCTGACGCGTCCCCCAAATTTCGCGCTATTTCGCGTCCCCGCTTTTTATTACCAATATTTAGCAGTGATTTGCTAAACGCAAAGGGACGAAGAATCCTATTTCAACGACGCGTTATAATTCAAACGTATCTAAAATAATATTCACTGTACAAGTTGAAAAAAAAAAAAGAATAGTCGGTGAAGGGTAACAATGGAAAATAGAATATTTTTCATTCCAACTCAGGGCCTGCAAAATATTAGTTGGCGTATTGTTTCAGCTTCATAGTTAACGTTTATACATTTTTAATTCTAAAAACAGAAAAGGAAGCCGCATAATATAAAAAAAAAGAAATGGAACAATTTTTTTGAATACAAACATAAGAAGACTCTCACGCGTCAGACAATAATTTCACGTTTTATTGTATTGCGTGATGTGAAATATAAAACTCGAATATTTAATGAATTAATTCGATAATATGAGAAATACGTAATTTATAAAATGCTTACTGATTTCGCCGATGAAGTTTGTGATTCTGATGTTTCCTTCCGTTTCTGAATTAAATTAACCCAATTTCAAATTTTTCAACTTATGTCGATTGTACAATGAAAATCGATACATACATTTCCATTCGTGTGCCATACAGAATATCCGCCGCATCAGAAAATTACTATCTGACACATTTTCTAATAAATTATTGGTACGCGCAAGACACACATGTAATTATATGAGTGATCTCATTTTACCACATAATTATTTTATTTCAAAAGAAGAGCTGCCTTAAGTTGAATTAACTGGCATTTCAAGAACAAAGTATAATGAAGTGAGATTAAATTGAATCGTTTCGCTTATTAAATGAAAAAGTATTTTTGCCACTTTATTTACGGATTAAGTAAAGCAGGCTAAAAAGGGCGTCGCCGGAATTTTGTCAAAAGCAATCTGTTTCACGTAATTATGCACTTTGTTCGCAAATTCTAGCTTCAGTCCGAGTTTCCGGTCACGAGCGAACGAGCTGACAAACGTCAACGGCCGTAATTAGTAGTGAAATTACGCGACATAAAGTGACCGTCGTTGTGTTGTTGCTTTTATTAATAACGCAGAGGCTCTAGACGTTAGATAAATGTTTCGTCCGGCGATATTCTAAGTGATTAATGACAGCTGTCGTGATGGCGCTCATGTACGCGATGCAGACCGCCGTTTTATCACATCCTGATTAAAAGACTATCATTTCCTCTCGGTTTCCAACATGTAGATAAGACTTCCGATAGCGTGCAAACTGTAAGAATAATCAAGCAAATTTTTCCGTGATGTAGTTCGTACATGCGCTTACTAAACATCGAATTACTGTGGAAAAATTTCGTCCAAAATTTTACACTTTAGAAATCTATCGATTTATTAATCTTCTGCCAAGAGACACGTCGCAATTTATTATGTGTTTATTTAATAAATCTCTAAAAATAAAATTAACTATATTAATTATTAGACCTGTATAGATTGTTGATACATACGTATTATTTTTATAATTTAATGAATAGAATATTTTCTAAATGTTGTGATACCTTTCTGTGTAAGACACAAAGAATGGCCAATTTAATTTCATTTCTAAATTAATAAGTCGCGACGGCGCGGATACTTGTCGGTACAATAACGCTCGTTCTTTTATCATCATGCTGATAGAAGTTTCACTCGTGACTCGCAAGACGTTTCGAGTGAAGAAAGCGCGGAGGAGGAAGAGAAGGAGGAGGAGGAGGAAAGAGAATGGGAGAAAGAGCGAGCAGAACGGTGTGCTTTTATTGGCGCGGGTCTCCATAATTGAACCGACATAAGTACTCTTTTTATATCATCGTTGCGAAATGATGGAAGAGGATTACGTCGATCCCGCGGGAGGGAAGCCTGACATCGTGGCGGAGACGAAGGACAGCATTACCAGAATATACGAGAGTGACAGTGGTATCTGAGAGAACACGGACGAGACGAGGAAGGATGAGAGAGTGGGCGAGACGAACTTCCAGGTTTCTCTCGTCGACTCGTCTCGAAGCGAGCCGAGTCAGCAGGACGCTCCTGCGTCGTCCTTCTCCTTAACTTCGGCGCCAATATCTTTTCGTCTTCCTTCTCCAGGCTCTGCCTGGCGTCGTAACGCTTCCTGCCACGGACATGCCCGGTTATAGCGAACGACGAATCGTGGAACCGCGGAAAAGTGGTTCTCATGTCGCTACCCCCTGCGAACTCGCTGCTTCTCGCCGACTTAAGTGGTCTTATGGAATCCGAGGTACGATGAGGGGCAGAGAGGGGGAGAGAGTGGAGGGAAAGGAGGGTGGATAAAAGTTTATTCGGCCCGCGAATCATAAAAGCCCAGCAAAAAGTCTTGGAGAATACCGCGCCAGATAGCAGGATCGACGGCCGTGGCCGCTGAATCGAATCGTCGTTTGTGAAAGATGGGGCCGACACTAAAAATTCGCCACGGCACGCACTCGGGTTACCTTCCACCGCGAATTTTTCAGAACAAAAAGTGAAGCACGTTCTTCCCAAGTGTATCGAGAAAAAACTATTCGATTCTTCGCGATATCTTAATTTATTCAATACGAGATATTTCGTATTCGTCCATGTGTACCAGCGTTTTGAATTCTGCATCGGTTTGTTTCCTCGAGCGAATTGAGCTCACTAAAAATTGAATCGTGACGGATCCAACATTAAAAAACATGTAACGGAATCTATAGCTACTAAAATTATGTAAATCTTATGAAAACACGCAGAAAGCTTTAATTAAAGAGTTGGCTTCCGTTGCAATATACAGCATTTTATTTCTATCTCTTAATTTAAAATAATTTCAGTAGTTATATCTGTTATCATGAAATCAATTCACTCATAGAAAAAGTGTATTATTAAAACAAAAAAATTGATTTTCCAGGATATGTTCTTGTGTCTGAACAACTGTAATTGCAAAGATTGTTATGTCGCACGGTAATTTCAAAAGATAAAAAAATGGTGTGAATAACTGGTGGTAGAAGGAGCATGAGAACCCTTTGCTAAATCGAAACAAGGTTGGAAAGTAGAAGGTAAAGTCGCGGTCTGCGCCGTGAAGCGCGTCGAGCTGTAGTAATATTTTGTTTGAGGCCGGCCGGCGCTCTCTCGCGCGCGACCAAGCCGACGGCTCTCGGCTGTCTTTCTCACCGGAAATTAAAACCCTTTTTGTCGCGGAGTCCCGACGAATACGCTGCAGAGATCCGCTTTTTTCGCGTATTTTTAGGTAGACCTCCAGTGCGGCCACCCTCGCTGATGGCCGACAGTCCGAGGCTTGGATTTCACGTCGAATCGCTCGAACGATTGTCAGTGGGACTAATTAGTGACTGACATTTCCTGTCGCGACGCGCCATTGTTAGTTCGTTCTTTGATTTTCGGAACATATATGATCCATGTTCTCGTTACAGTGGTCCAAAGTGACAAAGAAGCCGCGCTCGTAACGAGAATGCTTGGCAAGAGGGAAAACACAAAGTTGTTTCCGCAATATAAAAATGTTACCCAATGTATATAACCGAAATATAAACGGATACACGTGTCGTTTAAAATATTTTCATTTGGACAAGTAACAATTGTAAATTGATCTAGACCAAATATATTTTATTCACTACTAATCGCAAATAACTTTATTTTACTTTCGATAACTTTCTCGAACGATTATTCTTCCGCGCGTTCGCTTCATGTCACAAGCATCTAGAAATGCATGATCCTCCTCTTTTCGATTGATCGGTCGACGGCCATTTTGACGAGTACCAATATATTTTCAAGCGTACGCCTGCGTTGAGAGACACGTACGACAGGACGAGAAAGCAAAAAACAACGGCAACGTTTGCCAACATCGATGTACTCTACCATAACGTGTGTTTGGAAGGAAAAGATAGACTAGATTCCATGACAGCAAGACACACATTTGAAATTCAATTAGCCGAACTAACGTGGAACTTCCACGTTTCAAATTTCGCGTTTATTCGGATTTAATTCCCAATATCTGAACTAATACATCGCAGATTTGAAATTGCAACGTATCGAGGCGATGTAATCGGTAGATTACTTTTAATTATCGATCTTCTCGTTGCTTATTCACCACTTGTTGTCATACTCGATTTCGGATTTCAACCAGCGTGTTTGCGTTTGGTATTATAACTGTTTAAATTACGAGATGTATATCGTACAAAGCAAACGTTTTAAGGCATTTTCAAAATATCGCCCAATGCATGCTGCAATTTCTATTTTCTCGAATGGTCTGTTTGGTTAATTGTTGTTTTCACGTGCGTGTGTCTGACAGTTAGGATAATTAATAATTGGCACTATACGCACAATTGGTAATTGCGTTGGATTCGGTTGCTTGACATTAGTGAAACAGTAACGTACATTTGAACTTGACAGATGTCGATGTAAGACGCGGTGAATCGAGATACTGTGAATACTTGATGTATTGAATTAACATAACATCGTGAACATACGAGGTAAATTAATCTTAGCAGGCTCGTAAAAATATACCAGTTGTATAACTGGGAATATTCTCAAAGTTCGACATTATAAAATTTTATATTTGTTCAGAAAAATACGCTAGACTTGGAACCATAAAATATAAAGCTAAAATTTAAATTGGCCCAATCGATATTCAGCCTCTTTCTGATTTTATCTCTGTTAAATCGGTTTTATCTTAAATTAACATTAAAAGTATCTGAGAGGGGCTTTTAAAGGACTCGATACCCGCGAAATACAGTCGATAAATGTGTACAAAGCAATTGCATTAGGTAAATTCGAACGCGTGTAACTGAGTATAGCATGCGGCTTCCGAGCGACCGTCTTGGATATCGGGCAGGAGGTTATTAAGCCAGCCGGGAGCTATCATCGTACAAAGTAACCGCGATCCAATTATTTACGTGCGAAAGATCGATCTCTATCATCGGTTGCCGTGGCTGATCCCACCTCCTTCCCCCTTCCCTCCACCCTCTCTCTCTCTCTCTCTCTCTCTCTCTCTCTCTCTCTCTCTCTCTCTCTCTCTCTCTCGCATTCTCTTCTTGTTCGATCACATACACAACGTACGTCATTCGCGAACCCTCAAGCATTAACCCGCACCCCGAGCTAATCCCGACCTGCTATCGGTTGCTTAGGAAACTAACGGCAATGGTTTCCATCGACGCAATGGGGCGCTTGATGGATTTCAGCCCTGCCAGCACCGCGCGCGGTGATAAACCGCTGGTTGACCCGTGCGTAGCCAATGCGAAGAGATTAAGGGGTGATTATATTATAATTTGGTTACCTTAACTATAATCGATCGACCAGAGCAGCGGTTCGTGCGCGCGGCCGCGTTGTTAGAGAAATTTGATGCTCATTTGCTCGGAGGAAATGATCTATAAACTATCATCGTCGTTACAATGCTACAACTTCCCGCAATTATTATTTAAACTTGAAGAATAAAAAATTCTGTACCGTGAAAGAGAAATTGTGTTTTTCACTTTGCTTGATATAATTTAAACTTTTTATTTCATTGTTAATAAAATTATTTAGTATCAATTTTTAAAACTTTGAAAAGATATCTACTTGCATTTATCCAGGAGAATATAATATAAAGATACCAAGTTTCATACAATTTTATGTATTTCATAACTTATTTCTCATAAATTTTAAGAAACAGCCTTTTCACTTTAAACTGCTTCATCTTTTTTTTCTTCAGAGATCTTTTAGTTCAATCAATGTAATTGATAAACATATTTACCCCTATTTGCATATGCATGCCTAATTAAAGAAGAAAAAAAAGAGATAGTAATATTGCTTTTTAATATTATCTTACAAAGTATTCGTTTTTTAATGAAAAAAGAACTCCATTATTTTTAAGTATTCTCTTTTATTAATCCGGCCATGTAATCTATCGTGCTTCTCCTCATCCATCTCTCATATTGCCGATAGTAATCAGCATTAAGTCTTCCTCGTCTTTCCCCGAGTAAGGGTATTATTGATTCCCAGTCGCTCTTTCTGCCTCGCGTATCAGGTCGACCACGGTGTCAGTAGTTAATGGTAACAAATCGTAATGCAGAGCCAATGAGGAGTCCCTTTCGCATAGAAAAGGCTCGTGTAATCAGACAACCTGACGGAGGATGGATGCGCGATGTCCATATCGACTACGCGCTCTCCGCTCTCTTAGCGTTATACAAAGCAAATGCAGATCAAAGAGGCCATTCATCGCCCGTCCACAGCCATCCGTGCATGTTGTATCACATGGCCACATAGCAACCCCGGCATCAGCATTATTACTTCATCCCCTAGCGCGAAGTAATTCGTTTTCGCGGGCTAAAACTCTTCTCCATGCTACCATCACGTCACATCACGAGTGCGATACTGTAAAATGGAGTTAGATCACATTGACAAAGGCAACCTCGCAGCGGAATGAGGACAGAGGTCTCGAAGCTATTGTCAGGAAAATCCGATCCTTTAATTGAATCAACGTCAATTTCAAGTAAAAACTGAAGAAATTGTCATACACGTATATCTCAAAGAAGAAAATTTCCAAGCTCTCTTTCAGCGCGAACTACAGCTCACAAATTATTTTCTCGGGTATTAAACGACGTTACAATCTCTATTTACCGTCGCGCAAAGCTACCCCTGCGGGTGCAATCTAATCCCATCTTACGGTAATACATTCGCTCCGCCGTGTGTTGTAACCTTTGGCGATCGGTTACATTCTCGCAAGTTACGTCGGCGTATGCGTAGCCGCGGGCACCATAATGCGATTACACGGGATTAATATCTGGCACGCATAATGCGAATGATCGAACGGCGCGGCGCGGCATTGCCGTTACGTCGAAGGATGCCCCGCGCAGGATGGACGCTGGATGGAAATTGGATATTCGCGGAAACTTTGCTTTTCAAAACTGATATCCTAATGCTTCGTTAGCGAGCGGTGCCGACGATTCGCGGCCGCGCGTTACGTGCGAAGGTAGAGAGAAGCACCTGGCCGCGCGCCGCGCCGCACCGCACCGCACGGCGCGGTGGGCAGAAAATTATTACCTCGATAGATTAACTCGATATCTCTATAAAATGGCGCGAATATTACCGTGCCGCGTTGCCGACGAAGCGCGAGCGCGGGGACACGGATACATCGTTCGGGGCTTAATACAGAGTTTTGAGATTAACGTTATTACACCGGACTGTTTCATCCGCGTAGTGCGAGCTAGTTCGTTCCCGAGAGCGATTTTTGGGAATATCTGCGCGGCCGCGCTTGCAAATGGATCTGAAACGTGTTTGTGAAACGTGCGCAGAATTCTGACTTATGTTTGCCGAAATATTGCTGCGGGTGAGCGCGGTGTAGTACGCGTTTATTAAATATATAGCTGTAGTTAGGCATAATATTACCAAAGTTGAGCGTAACGCTTTCAGACGGGCAAACTGCTTATTTTCTTCGAGTTAAATGCGGGAAGTATATCAAAATTCTCGTATTTTATTTATATCGTGTATCTTGGGTGCGCAGTTTGCATTAATGGTACGCTGCTCTAAGCAGGTATATTACTAACGTGTATATGTATATATATATATATATATATATATATATATATATATATATATGTATAAATGTAACGATTATATCACATCGAAATGTGTGCGCATAAATGTATCTATTACTGTCATGTTTATTAAATTATTTAGGAAGAGTCGGCGAGTAACACAGACATATCTGCGTTCCGCAGCATTTCCTGTTTATCAACCGGAATATTAAAGCGGTGCGCATCCGGCGTATATATAATACAAGTCTTAAATATGAAAATGTGTCCACGAGAGAAGGATTCGATTTAAGCTCGATTTGAATACTCCAGCTTGAAAAAATAAATAAATAAATAGCTACACATAACAATTCTTGCAGTATGATGTGTTATTTCGCACTTTGACCTTTCTTCCAAATTAATCCCGCAAATCGGATCAAATCGTTTAAAATCTAGCGTGATTACCCAGAAACGTAATACCGTGGAAGCACCGTTCGGTAATACAAATCGCTTCTCGACAAGCCGATATCGCATGACTCGCCGCCGAGCGAAGTAGGTCGTCGCGTTTCTAGCAGATAGGATCTTTTTGAGTGATAGACAGGCGCAAGGTGGAATATCGACCGACCGCACACGAGCGTCAGAACGAGGAAGAATAAGGAATTGGCGTTCGGAAGGGTGGAATTCTAGAGGGCGACTAGGAAGCCGGCGCGATGCCCGAAGATCGATCTTTCCTACATGGAATAAACGACCCTGCATGCTCGCCTCGCGTATAGTGGATGCGGTTTCCTAATTCAGTTCCCCAGTAAAAGGGGAATTCCATTTGAAGAGACCGCATTTAAAACCCGTATAAATTTACTATGTAAAATGACGCATAATTAATCATTTCCCCGGCCATGTCCCCATCATCAATTGGTAAAGACGTTCGATTTTCGTTAATCGCGATTTAGCGCAAACGTTTGGCGATGCGGCGACGTACGAATTCTCGTCCCACGTGCTCGAATTCCGATTCGCGCGATTTTCACACACACTCGTGTTTTCATTGCGAAAGCCAAGCCACACGAGAGCGCGTAGATTTCGGAGTTAGCGACTTCGTGGCTTTGCGCCCAACCGCCCGCCCGCTCGTCCATCCGCACCTCTTCGCCAATATAGCTACCCTCGCGCACCTGCCGCGCTATCCGTTTTAATTTGAAGTCATTTAATCAATGCGTCCAGGCAGCGTTGAATCAAAACGTCCGACCGAGCCGGTACTTCGTGTGCGCCAAACAGTTCCATCGCTTCATCCTCCTCCGCCCCTCTGCATCGCTACGCGCTCTGCTCTGCTACGTGTCGCCCATCTCCCCGTGCACCCCTACCCTCTCGAGTACCCTACCGTCGCACATCCCCGCACTTCGCGCAATGAATTAATCAGGCAGAGTGATGAGGGACGCGCCACCACGTGTATGTATACGTATACATACCGATGTCTGACGAAGCGCGGCGTAATTCCGTCGCTTCGATTTACTATAACAAAAGAGACGTAAAACGGGGAGGCTAAACGCTGGAGGCTAGAGATATCACGGAGAATTACGTGAATCGCGCATGCGGATCGCGAATCGAGTAGTATCAGTCCTTGAAAATGGGGATGACTCGTCACGATTCGATTTGCTTGATAAGGGTTAATGGAAAAAATATTAATGGCCAAAAGTAAATGAAAAAAAACGAAGAAAAATAGATCTCCCCCTTCTTAACAAAAGTGTTGTTACACTCTCAAAATTAATGAACATCATGAGTATAACGAAGGAGTTTTATTTTAAGTTCAAAAATATGAGTGTATAAACCGATTAATCTCTTATTAGATATAATTTGAAAGAATTACGTGTTTAAGACATGTTCGACGAGACGAGATGAGATCGCGCTGTACGGTCGAGAGTCAATCCCGTTTCATCGAGCACGGAATCTGAATTGATCGCGAGTTTGGAGTATCGAAAGAGCGAGATTACTATGTAATGTGATTTAACATGCTCTCGTAACGAGAGATTTTCGTGGCTTTCTGATACATTTATCCACGCTGCTCATAATTTAGGCAGAAATAGAGCTCACATTTATTTTAGATAATTGAGAGCTACGTCTTCGATATTGATATTAAAAAAAGAATTGCGCATCGATTTGAGAAAATGTAGCAAGTCTCGTTCTGCATGCGACTGTGTCCATTTTACAGAAATATTCGAAATGTTATTTGCTCTCTTGCGAGATATTTGGATTCAGCGAAATGGTACTTTGTGCAAAACTCGATACCTTTCGACGTTATTATTAAACCGTGACATTAAGTGGATCATTGCATCGGGTCATTATATAATGAAGTATCAAGTGGCGCGCTGTTTACGTGTCGAAATTTCATATTATAATTGACAATCACGATGGAGCGATCGCGTGTAACGCAGATAAAGTGAGAGATAGCGTTGCGATATCGCTGTATGCAGGGCCGGGCAACATCGTAAGTGGAATAACGTGTCGATAATTTAATCGAAAGCTCGTTCGGCTCGTACCCGCTGCGCGTTCCAGGCTGGTCTCTCTCTCTCTCTCTCTCTCATCTCCGCGTTTCGCAACGAGACGCGCTTTTCGTACGCAGGAAACTATGTACTTGGCGAACTATGCCTATTAATATCTTCGGCATGGATCTCATTGACCGCACGGGTCAGAGGAAAGCTAAGGCAGATAGATAGAAGGAGGGTTGGCGATCAAGCGTGAAGCGTCGATAGTCGGAGCCAGAGTTGGCGAAGAGTAAGCTGTAGCCAAGAGATAGGCATGGCATAGCAGGCAGGCAAGCAGCAGCGAGACAAGAGAGGCGGGGGAGGAGTAGAGTAAGAGCAAATAATCGGAGTCGGGAAGAGAGGAGGAAGAGGCAGAGTGAAACGCGGAGAACGCGTGAGAGACGCGGGCAGAGGCGGAAAGAGGCGTAGAGCGCGACACAAGACGAGAGAGTGGAACTCGTCGGATCACGGCCCCCCTAGTCAGTCCTGTAATGAAGCTGGTGCGCGGGTTCGGTCCCGGCCATCCCCGGTGCCGCAGCAACCCCCATAGTCACCAACCGCCTCCTCCTGGGTCACCCCGTAATGCACCCGTTCGATCAATATTGCTTACGCGGCATCGATGCACGCGCTCCGCCGCTCGGTATCGTTCGACCCGCGAGACGGACGGACGGGTAGACGGACGCACGAACGAACGAACGAACGGACGGACGGACGGACGGACGGGCGGTTGATCGGTTGGTTCGAGGTCGAGTTCGTCCAGCGCCTGGAAACCACCCTTTTACCCCCTTCTAGTTACTCCTCGGAGAAATTCCGATACTTCGATACGCGAGCTTGATCGTTCGGTACACACGCGTTTCCGTGTATAAGCATTACTCGCTGCTCGACTTCGAGTTGATACACGCTATTAATAAGTCACGAATCGTTTCTCGAAATAGCGTTCGTCTTGAGTCTCGGTACTTCCTTTCTAAGAAATCGAAAATCGAAACGACCATATTATCAAAATAATTTTATTTAATTTTGTGGCGCGCTATTAACGTAGAATCATCGCTGATCTATATTAATATTGACACCCAGAATACATCAGGAAGATAATGGATAAAAATAAAAAACGCAAACTACATACCTAATATTATATGACAGGACTAGTTGTTATAAATGTTATTTATTATGTGCGCTATAACTCGTGCTGCTTATTATGCGAGTACAGGACTCGAGGAGGCAGACGCGATTCCGAGAGTGCAGCGAAAGTCGAAAGATAAATCGATGGAGGGCACGGGGGAGAGCGTAGGACGGCTCTCTCGATGACTTTTTCTCGTTCGACCTGGAAGGTTACTTAACCCCGTGTCCGGAGTAACTTACCTAACCCGGGGCAACGTAAACTCGCGCGAGGGATCGTGAGCGGCGTGTGCGAACCGGTTATGGTCAAGGAATCTGTTTCTGCTCCCACGCGTCCGCGGTCCCCTCCACACTCCCAGCAATCTCCCGATGCACGATGCATCTCTCCTCATCGTTCGCCATTCTCCTCCTCCGCACACGCCGGCCGATCCGACGTGCCCCGGGATCAGAAATTACTGCCCCGTTCCACGGACGTGCATTGACCGGTCGGCGTGCGAGCGCAAGTAGGATGCGATCGAGCGTGACCCTTAACGCGCGGGCTAGTCGTCCATGACCCCCTCACCGTTAAACGCGATGCTTCGTAGACACGTACGATTTCGTGCACGCGTACGCTCGCGCGCGCTGCGTCTACATTGTACACGCAATGTACGCGTGTGTAGGGAGCTATGTGAATCGGAGCGTAGCGAGCGATGCATTTCGTTTCGGTCATCCGTGTTCTGATTCGCGAACGTCATTACGGGTCGCGGCGCGTAGATACGAGCGATTCCGATCCTGGGAATTTCGGCGAGCGAGCCGCACACCCTCCATGACGTACGGTCGATGTGGTTTTCTGTCTGTGTCGAAAAACTTTTCATCGTCGAGCGAGGCAACGTTAATGGATGAGTTTCGTCGTGTTAAATCGTTGAGAGTCATTATCGCTCGATTATCCCGTAATTACGAATTTTCGTCGTGCCCCCGTGGAATAATCGCCCGCCGCCGCTCCCCTCCCCCCCCCTGGATACATTTCCCATCAAATCTCTCTAAAATTACGATGCTCCCTATTTTAAATAAAATAATTACAAGCTATTTAAAATAACCTCAAAATTCATTTGCAATGCACTTTTTACAATTCTCTACATTCGCGTATATGATATACATAATTTCATCAGGAAACACGTTACAAATTATATGAAACGTACAGAAATATAAAAACAGAAATATATATTTGATGGAATTAAATCTAAACGTTTCCTTAATTAAATTTTAAACTTCATCTCAGGATTACAAAATTATTTAAAATAAAAATACTTTTTCAGGACTTTAACAATTTTGAAGTAAAGTTTTAAATCCATCAAAAACTTTCATATTTCTAATTTACACATTTTGAAATATTTTCTATGGACGTTACAGATACACGTATCTGAGTGCACACGTTAACAACAAAACGTTTCGTGCACCAAAAATGCACGTCGAGCTATCCGTTGCTTTCGCATTTTGAATGGCGTGAGAATTCATTGTCTACAGCGGAGAGAAGAGGGGGGAGGAGAGAGAGAGAGAGAGAAGCAAACAAGGCGAACATTTTTCCCGACGAACGACGGCGCGGTAGATACATCCACGCTTTTATCTATCGGGACTTAATTGCCGTGAGGATTGCGGTACGAAAAGAAATTGATTAGCCGTCCGGCGTACACAGTTCGTCGTTCGAAGCGTAATACGTGACTTGGCAAACGGTTCAAGTAGGGCGCTCGATGCGACCGTTCTGCGGCTTCTCGTTCGACGGCTCAGAAGATTGCGCCATTACGCTTCCCGGACAATCAGTGCAAGACAAATGAGAAGAATACTGATGCGAGAGAGAAAGAGAAAGGAAGCATCGCGGGGTGCCGTCGCGATGAGAACGAACAAATCCCGAAGGGACCGTGCCAGAGAAACGTGGTAGATAGAGGAGAGCTGGGTGTTGGAAAAAGTTCGGAACGATGCGACGCCACCATTTGCATTCGGACAAGGAGGAGAAAGAAATAAATTAGGCGAGAGCCGAAGTGACTTTCAATTGGGGATGTACCAGCTTTTTCCTCTACGCCGCCGCGGCGCTCCGCTGACGCGGCACGGGAAAGAAGAGACATGTACCCGGCCTCAAAAGAGGACTTCTGCTAATTGCATCCTGTCTAACGTCGCTCGTTAGCCGGCATCCGCGGCGGCGGCGGCGGCGGCGACGGCGACGGCGGTGGAACAGACGAGCGGGACGAGCGGGCGCACCAGAAAGTTCGTGGTTTCGCTTCGTGGGTGAGGGAGACGGACGGATAGTCGACGAACGGATAGTTAGCGACAGGGAAGGAAGAGAAGTCGCACGGCCAAGTATAGGCAGCGGGGCCCCGACGAAGGAGGCTGGGGAAAGTTACTTGAAAGTGGTACTTATCGACGTCGGTGGTACTCGCGTAAAGAGACATACCTAATCAAAAACTCAACGGAGAGAACCGTGACGCTTCCTTCGTGGAACGCCGCGGCTCTCCAACTTCTTCCTCTTGAAATAATCACGTACGTAGGACGACGTTATTTACGTTTCTCGTGATCGCGTCGATGACGAGAGTGAGAGAGTTATGAAACATGTACTATTAACCTCGGAACTTGGTGTATATAGGAGGACGCTGACGAGTGTCTTTATTAGTGTATTTACTACTATATTTGCACACGCGAGTCTCCAAATATATTTGATTGAAATTCCATTTCCGCCGTAATATTGCACCCGTGTTTCTTATTTATTAACTATCCCGGTTGGCAAATGTATAAATGTTAAATGGTGAAATGATATATGGAAACCAAGTCCAAAATCTTTCCGCCCGCGTACGCTTCCCCATTAACAGCCTCATAACAGCGGCACATTACCGATGTTGATGTTCCCAAGACTCGAATTTCGCACGTGTGATCGATTGCCGTGTGGGGTGTGGGACGCGAGTTCCCTTGCGTGCGATGTAAGATCGTGAAAGGCTTTCGAAATACCGAGGGGTTGATTCATTAATGGAGTTCTGATTCTCCTTTCAGGAAGCGCCAGCGATGCCGCGCGTCAGAGGGAATCTCCACGTGCAACTTTCCCGTTCACAATTAACACTCTTTTGTGCCGTGCGGCGTCGATGTGAGGATGGAGAACGAGGCGCTCACCTCGGCTTTCACGAGGAAGCGTCCGTCCGCCAGCCAGCCAGCTCGTCGCTTTTCGGTTCGTTCGACTTTGATCGAAGCCAGCCGTGCGCGGCGCACCGAGGCCATCGACGTGCCGCATGTTCTCTCTGGTAAAGTTAGGTTCATATCCGGCGTGGTCTCTACGGGGCTCGAAATCACGCCAACCGACGTCGGCTGACTTCGTCCGTCGGCTCGTTGTGTGCAAGGCATCGCCATCACCATCGCCATCGACCGATCCGAAAAGGAACGCCGTACGTCAACGGAGCGCGCACGCCACGCTCCGCTCCGGCACGCGAGCTTCCCGACGAAAATTCGTCTTCCTCTCTCTTCCTCGACCTCAGCTCCGTCGACTTCGTGTGTGTTCGTCCGCCCACGGAAACCACCACCCATCGGCTGCGTGGCTCGGATTACTTTAGCCGCTTGACAAAATGCCTCGTCCTATCAAGAGAAATCTCGGACTCTACCCTCCGCGCGACGAGGGTCGCTGACCATGCCGCCGCACGTCCCTTCGTTACGTGCCTGGGTGCACCCCTTCCTAGCCCCTTCACCCTTTTCGACGACGGAACTTTTGGCCAAATTGTCAGGCACTGGAGACCCACCCGATCGAAGGGTGACGCGTATTGCATGTTCATCGATGGTTGATTTTGCTAATATGCAGCGACTCGAAAAGCGAGTGTTCGTACTCCGTACCACAGTGTTAATTTATTTTTCACGAATTTCAACATATTCATTCTTACAAGCAAATAAAAAAAAAATGAAAAATACAAACGAGAGAATTGTTTTCATTTTTCTCTTATATTTACCTAACACTTTTAAAAAATTAATGCAAGTTAAGTTCAATATTAGTGAGATCCTTGTTACTAAAATTCTGAAGGTGTAAATTCTAATTTCCCTAAATATATATACAAAGAAAGACTATATCTAATTATCTGATGAAACACGGTTTTTTTAATTATTAGAAACAGATTGTTCGCAGAGTCACTAATTATTTCCGTGTGACTTTATCGCAAGATCCTTCATAATGTTTTCAAGTAACACAGCATATTTCATTACGTCGCACTTATAGGTAACATTAGCAAGCACAAGGAAATTATAAAATAACTAGAAACACTGCTTATGGGGGTAGGGATGACTACTTGAGGAAGTAATTTCTTTTACCGAGGACTTTGCTGCTTACCCTCGAGAGCAGCCCGCAGACTCGAGAGGTCTTAAGAGGTAGTCTAATTCCAAATCAATTTCTACGCGATGAATATTACAGCGGGATCGAGGAAATAAATAAGGCATCAGTCGGTCTACGAGAGGGTGCGCGGCTCCACCTTGTTCACCACGTCCACCCTGTGCCGCCCTGCTCGTGCTCGTATGCCATGGAATGCCGGAACGTACACTCGATAAATCGAAGCCCTTAATCACGGCTGAAGGGTCAACCGGCCCCACCGAGTCGTAACGCCGAGTTTCGTGTGGACTGGAAATACACAGTCGCGCTCCTCTTTTATATTTAGTAGCGTCCAACGTGCTGTTAATTTATCCGACTATTGCGGCCTGTCTGTTCTGTGCTACAAGCTACGATATAAATCCCCGGGACACGTCAATATTTCATCGGAATCGCGCTATCTCTATCGCGTTCGCGGTTCATTTTCGCTGCGATTCGCGGCAAACGATGAGACTGAACGGTTCTGCAGGCGTGAAGAATGTACTTAAAACAAAAATATAGATGTATATCTAAAATTATTCGATTCAATTGTGTTCTGTACATTACGTGAATATCATACAAGACAGTTTATTTTCTACTCGCATTAGTAAGAAAAAAGAATTCTTTTAAATCCGAATTAAACAAACTGTGACCAACTATAACAAAATACGACAATCTAATGAAACAAAATATTAAATATATTTTTATTTCGTATTTTTATTGCATTCAGTGAGGCCATGATATATGGTTCATCCAATAAGACACCATAAAACAGATCGAGATGCCCCGGTAATTAATCGTCAACGAGGTAGATAGATAGAAGAGATATATAGGAAACGAGCGCATAGAGGACGTAGAGAAATAGTTTGCCATTCGGAGCGTGTATGCAAATGAACAGTAGATGCTCCGCTTTGGTACGTAAAAAAAAGAAAAAAAAACGAAAAATAAACGTAGAGTTTCGTGCGCGCTTGTCGCTCTCAGATAGACGTCCGATTCGGCGAATTTGCATCTTTAGTGAATTTACAATTTGATTAGGCCTAAGCCAAAACTCTCACGGACCCTTAGGGGCACTGCCGGTAGCCGTAACACGTTATCTTGGCGCGCGCTTTTGTTGCTCGTGTCGTCTGGGTTCACGAAAGGCCGAGATTTTGGATAAGTTAGGAGATTTTTCTAGCGTGAAACATCTCGGCCGTTGCGTCGAAAGAATAGGACGATAAATGCAGGTAGTTGGAAGCAGCTTTATTTTCGCTTCTTAGACAGCATGATAAATGTCCTGACATTTTAGGTAAGCCTTTCGTGAACAAAGAGATTCACCGACAGATTAGAATTCTTAATTTTAATCTTGAAGATCTTCATTAAATGCAATCTCATTACATACATCTTATCTTTTTGACGGATAATCTTTTTTACCTCTGTGTTTTATTAAGTCAGAGATTCAACGTTACGCGATAAACATTACACTAACCCGTTAAAACATGACAAAAGTATACCTGAAATATAAATTAAACTGAGTAATTGAAAACTCGGTGTGATCGAGAAATATACACAATTTCTTTTCGAGCTTAATCCGATATCAATTTCTGATGGGTTGTTCGATCGTACTCTCAAAGAACTACGGACGATTAAATCTGCTTCAAGATCGGTGAAACGTCAGTCTTAACCAGTCTTAAAAGTGCAAGGAGACTTTCAAAAGTCGCGCTTGGGTTCGCCGTGAATCTCTAGATAAATGTTTCAAGCACTGCTTCGGAACGAACGTCTGATTTCTCTCGACCCTGTACCCTTCCTAGATCCGGACAGGCGTTCAAGACAGAAGTTCCGCGCTCCAGTTTTGCCTTATCTTCCTCCGTCTAGTTTCTTATCCTCCTCCTCCTCTTCCTGCTCCTCTCTGTCCGTTCGCGCGAAAAAGAAACGGCACACAGAGAAGGACACGGTAGTCAGGAGAAGGGCAGGTATCCAGGCGTCGAAACGGGAAGGCAAGCGTTGCTTTGCGTCTTTTTTCTCCCCTACCTACTGACTCGAGGGCGCGGGAAAAGCGCTCCGGCGAGGGAAAACGACGCAACAGACCCGACAAGCGGGTCAAAGAGGATCGCTGAAAAGACCCCGACTTAATCTAGTAATGTGATCCCCCAAGGAAACTTGGAAAAATCGCTACGAAAGACTAACTTTCCATTCTCCGTTCTTCGAGGGGGCACAAACTCGTCACGATCTCTCCGGAAAAACAAAGTCCCGGGAAAGTGGGGTTTGTGCCGTGGCCAGCGAGAAGAAGTTACAAAATTCCACCCTCAGGCTGATACATTTCTTTACCGGCACCGACCATATATCGGACGTGTTGCACTTTCTTCCCATTTTCTTTTTCTAGCACACACGCGAATCCTGATAAATAGCGACCATTACGTACGAAATTTGTACCGTGCGAGATAACGATCCTTCGTGACTGCCTATGTGAAGGGCACTAATTACTTTTTCATTATCCGATAAGCGGCCGAGCGAGTGCCCGGTCGTTTAGATCGCTCTTTAGAACCGCGAGCGCGACGGCGATGTAATCGATGTGTTCGCGTTATAACGCGACAATTGAATACATATTGAATGAACACGGTACGATAGCGACCTACATTAGAATTAGATCTAATTGTCTTTAACGCGGTAAGACTCTCGCGGCTTCGTAAAACCTCCGTTCCTTCTGTCCTATCGATTCATTCCTACATATACGCACAATGTCTTGTAATGTAGATATCAATGTTTTTAATAATATAATAGCTGCTGTGACTACTTACACATTTTACAATCTAATCGATAACATTCAAGTTGATAACTTTTATTCGTTTCGTAAATAATCTCTCATCCTACATAAACACGTCGACTCAGCGGCATCATAAATATCACATCCGCTTAGCAGTTGTGTACGCGATGATTACACGAGTACGACATTTATTTATCATGTCAGGATATTACGAGGCGATATGTTTTTGTCCGAATTCCCGAAGATATCGACACGCGTAGTCGTGTTAGTCCTACTACGTGTAGGCGTTCTTGTCGAGGCAGGGCGTATCATGGCTATTAAGGTGCATCCACTTCAAATCATACACACACATGCTCATGGACGTGTACATGGATGTGTACACACAGCGACGTGCTTTCTGACAATGTGACCGGCAAGCTATCCTCAGAAGTTTTTCTCTAAACTATCTAAACAATAGCTTTATCTTGGAAGGCGCTGTAGCGCTGAAGCCTGCACTACAATTCTCTGAGGGACTTCCTTAGAGACTGATAGGCTAATGCTTCCTAGATAATATTAGTCTAGCTCTATTATCAGAAGCCACCTGAAAGCACTTAAGAATTGTTAACCCACTTTCCCGTCCAACGCTTCCCCCGAGGTCGACGATCATCTTCAGTGAAAAGTTAGCAATAATATTGCGCAAACATGTCCAAGGCTTCTTGAACAATACTTTTTTACGAAGATCACCGTTATTAATACTTAGAAATTTTTTCTTTAATCTTCTTTTTAGCTTCAAATCGATCGGTATTATTAATTGTATAAGAAAGAAAGTAAAATAAATGTCACAATGGCATTTTTGTATATTATTACTTGTTTTATATAACTTTTCAGTTTAATCCAGTAATAATCGATCCTATTATCAATCTATTTACAATTAATTACAATTTTCTATCCTTTTTTTATGAAACTTTAAAGATATGTACAAAATAACATCACTCTTACAATAACATATTTTATATCATAATCTAACATAAAATAGCAAAACAAAAAAAATATGGCATGTCTTGACAAAATTGTCAAATTGTATGGAGTTCCACATTTATGTGCAAATTCTAGGATAACTTGTCACAGTGGTGAAGGAATCGGTGCGGGGATCTCTCGACACAATGGACGCGATTAAAATCGACCGCGGAGAGAAAGCGGAAAGCTTCGGCGGATCTCGTACCCCGAAAGCTCTCTATGTTGGACGGCGGTAGGTTACTTTTTCCCTCGGTATCCATCCGCGATGGATAAAGTCTCTTCTCATTTCGCGAGAAGCCCATTCGCCCATCCCCGAGCCGTCTTCTTTTCGTCTTCTCGGCTCTCCCCTTTACCCTGTCTATCCATCTTCCAATGCTTCGCTCTCGCCTCAGTCACTTTCGCCCCCTCCGACCCCCTTCCCGATCGCGGCCTGTCTCTGCCTCTTCCGTCTGTTCTCCTTTTTCTTTGAATTTCCTTCGGTGTTTTCCGCGCCGCTCGAGAAACTAACTCCGTCTGCCGAAACGAATTCCACGTTTCTACTGATTCCCTTATTGCGGGCGGCCTAGACGACCGAGTAAACAGACGGCAAAGGATGTCCTCTTTTTTTTTTATCCCCGTGTTCTTCGCATCAAAAATCCTGATGTAAAAAAAGCCCGCCTTGTAAAGACATAGTTAAGATGTGCAAAAGAATTCAACAAAATTTATATAAAAATATTTTCTCAAACAAGTAATGTAACTGTTATAAATAAGAATATTTTTCAATTTAATTTAATTTTATATTTTCATGTAATTTTGATCCTTAAAAAAATTTCAAATTTCAAAAAAATACATCGTCAATTTAATATTTGTTTATAATAATTTAAAAATAATATATTATATGTATATAATCTATTATTTTTAAACTATTATATTTTACGTGTTCAATAATATTTTACATGTGAAACAAGATAGATGCATTTACAAGTAAATTACTGGAAGTAACATTATAATTTTGTTATGTAATTAAGAATACAATTATGATACTAGTATACAATATCTTATTAATTAATGAATTCATCAACGTTTGTAATGAAATATTTACAATTATACAGTCAAAATCATAATTTTATAGATACATGATAACTCAGTATGCACGTTTTGCATCTAGAGAATTTTATTTGTTCTACTAAAAATAGTCATTTTTAGTCAAATCTAAATTTCATAAGCATTCGTATTTGTTGAAAAATTCTAATATTTGGTGACATTGCATTTATCATGATATTTTCGAGACTATTTTCGAATTAGCTTATAATTTTTTAGCATTTGTCTTGCTAATCTTCAAAATAATATGAAGGCAAAATTGTTCTTTTTAGTTGTTGCCGGATTTATCTCCTAAACGAGCATGAGAACAACAATATAATTTATATATAGTACCAAATGTGAATTGCGTTGAAAAGACATTCGTGATGTCAAAATGTCGTAAATTCAATATCTAAAAATCGCTTTTACCAGCCTTAATTCAATGTGATTTATCATTTATTTCGGTTAATTAAATTCTTTTCTTAACTATATTATAGCTTGAAAAATATTTAAAAAGGATTAAGCGGACCTGGATTGACTAATTAAGAGCGTCGATGCGAGTGAGCTCTGCCATCACATAGTCGAGTAATGAAAAATCTACCCTTACCAGCTATCATATCGCGGGTGTTATCGCGATTACGTTAGTGTCGCTGCTACCCAGACGCAAGTTTTGGAGATCGTTATCGTCTCTTGGTGTAAAAGGGTGTGCGTTGAAACGAGTTCGCAGTCTTATCGGCAACGTTTGATCATTTCCCGTAAAAAAAATTGCAGGTTGTTACGTGTGTCCGATACGTTTACATTACGAGATAGTGAGGAGAGATGGAGAAGGAGGAGGAGGAGGAGGTGGCGGTAGCTGGAGGAGTCGGTTGTTGATACGCCGGCTTAAAAATCGAGCAAGGTGTATCGCGCCAGGTTTTTCGACACCCCTTTTCACATTAACTATTCGCAGCTTGCAACCCGTTATTTTGCGGTTAGCCCTTCCAACGATAAGTGCGTGTAGATGTTTGCTCGTTATCCTTCTCCCGCTCTCCTTTGCTCTCGATCCCCTTTTCTCCTTCACCTCTTCCCGTCACGCCGCCCTTTCTACGCTTGGTGCGAGAAATTTACGATCGTATGTCGTGGGACAGCGATAGCGACTCTGCACCGTTCTGCGATAAAAAGCTTCCTGGGAATTGCGACAGAAGCAGGGGTTGACGTACAGGAAGTAGAAGTTGCAGCGTTTCTCGACTACCTCGCAATGCAGAGGATGAGCAGAAATTATAACTATCAAAGTTATGAAACATTTTGAGTATTCTATTAGGATTTGAAGATATATCGGAAGAAATTCGTTTATTTTTTAAATATAATGTTTTTTTTCGAATTTATAGATAATAGTACGATTGCTATTTGTATAATTATTGAACTGAGAGTGAAATTATGTAAGTAAATGAAAATGGAGTATTATCTTTTTATCAGTCCTTATTATCAGGGTTAATAAAAGGGTTTCATTTCTATATAATTTCTACCGCGATATTACATTTAAGAAAATAGCATAGCTTCCGGCAAGCACGTTTTAGTATCTAACGAGAATGAGGATCCTGTATTAATTACGCTTGGCAATTAAATTGTCATAGGAACGTCGAATTAGAGATCTGTTTTCTAATTAAAATGCTAATACGTGAGGGTGAATTCACGTGGGCATTATGGAAAACGCTTAAAACGTTGAGAGTGGAGGGGAGATCTACCCCAACGACGCGAATTAAACAATCCCCCCCAATTCCACTTAAAATTCCATGGTGGTCCACCAAAAAGGCCAACCGGGCAACACGTTTACGAGAGCCGAAGAGAGCCGGCACTTAATTACCGTATCCAAAGTTATAATCTGTCGTAAAATCCGAATAACCGTGTCCAATTTTTCAACTTTAACTAAATCCGATGAAGTAGGAGGTTTTTATCTGCACATGTCTATGAGAAAGAGTAAAGAAAGAGAAAGAAAAATAAATAAGGAAAGAAGAGAGAGCTATACATATTTTGTTTAAATATAAATCATATTAAAATATAGATCGTAATAAAAAAACTGCATAATAATAAACTGCAGCGTTTATTCATTATACTTTATCGTTTTGTATTTTTATTAATATTAAATATTAAATATATTAAATATGTTATAAAGAAATGATTCTCGTTCAAGGATCATAGCGTAATAAGTCAATTCATCGACTGTACATGACATGCGATTGTCACGTATACGCGACAATCAAACACCAAGTTCGAATACAGAGTAATGTCCATCTGAATCCAACAGACGTGTATCGCCGTTGTCGACGTTGAGAGGTCAAGGTGGTCGTTTATATCACGAAGAATGAATATTCGGACATGCCAAGTCCGGCGCGCGCGTGTCTAAGCCACATTCGTCAGGGGCGGTGCAAGGCGAATTCTAACAGGCCCCAACCCACCGTCTAATATACTCATTCAACCCTCCCAACCGATCCTGCCGGTCAGGAATCTAGATAGGATCTCGGTACACTAGTTATGCCGCGCTTCAGAAGACACAGTGATAGCTGAGTGATATATTTGCGACATTTCACGGCTACACGAGCCACCCCTTCGTTTCCCTTTCTCGACCCTGTCTCCTACTTCGTCGTGGTGCTAGCCTGCTAGATTTCGCACGAGCGATCATGATTTATGACACTTTTTTTTGTTATCGTGCGAACGGATCCTGCCTGGATCGTATCGTGGATCAAGGGTAGATCGGAGGGGGTCGATGTCATTCCATGAACGCGAGCGCATCAGACGGAGTGGGATAGGGAGGCACGAGCGAGGAACGGTCGCGTGCTTTCGATGCATCCAACGTCGGCATTTACATTGTTCTATGCAGTTAATAGCGGATTTACACGGCTTACGTGAATCCGGCACTAGCTTAATTGTGGGGGAGCTGTTTTGCGCGAGAGCTTTGGAGAATATTTAACAGGAGCCGCAATAATAACGTAACCACGTTAAATTTAATTGATTTATTTCGCTTAGTCAACTCGAGTGGCTCAGCAGTGGCTAATTAGCGTGATTTTGTAGTATGTATCGCTATATCGCAAGATTGTTCTTTTTACATAAAATATTCATCTTAATAATAATATATAATATACATGTATCTCGCAGAAAAAATTTCCAGACTGCTTAGAAGCATTAGCATCATTTCCTTGAGATGAAACAAATAAATAAATTATATCCCTCCTAACGTAACGAGAAACAAAATTTCTCCTAATAAATTGAGAAATACGCGAGGAAATTTTCCAGCATCTCTATTATGAATATCTTTTAAGAACAGTTGAGAAGATCCTGGCAGATTCAGTTCTGCGAGAGCATTCCGGCGCACATGCCAATGTTTGGCAGATCCTTTATGTCGCTAAATATTCCGTAGACACATAGAGACGAAATCATCAGCCTCGCGATGCGTCTGCGAAGGCATAGACTCGGCGTGATCCGTAAGCACGTACCTATATTCAGCTCGCGCGGCACCTCGGGTCCTAGAGTCCTTTCAATCCCGCAGCCCCCTTGGAACAGAGTATAAAGTAGGAGGCGAATCGCGGCGAAGCGATCAATTGTGTTGCGGAACTGCGGAGAACTGCCATTGTCGGCGGAAAGTTCGGAATTATACATTGGAAACTTGGAAAATGGAAGGAAGGAAGGAAGGAAGGAAGGAAGGAAGGAAGGAAGGAAGGAAGCAACGGACGCGAACGAAGAAGCGCGAGGGAGAAGCGGAGTCTGGATTCGGTTAGGTGCCTTAGGTACCCAGTCGGATGCAGCGTAGGTGCCTGCGGATCTTCTTCTCTCCCCCCCCCCGTCTGCCCACCATCCCTCTCTCCCTTCGCAGCCACGTCTTGGCAATTCCCTCAACCACCGCCAAGTCTCCCTATCTTTCCTCTCTCGTTTGAAGTTTTCACGGCGCTGGAAACGGCGTTACGTGGAATAGGAGACGATTCCGGCGAAGCGCGGCATGGCTTCGATTTAATTCGATGTTGATTCTGATTTAATTAACTACCGGCGCCCGCCGATCGGCCATAACGTCAGCGCCGTTGGTTGGTTCCCGAGGCCCGCGCCAATTCTTAATGGGCGTCGGGGAATGGTCGCCAGCCCCTTTCCTCGCTCCGTAACTTTTCGTTATTATTTCTACCGGAAAAACGTGTAATAGGATCGATTCGGGAAGTAGCGATATTTTCTAGTGTAATATACTTGTAAAGTAAAGACGATATGTAGAATAATATGTTTATGTGTTAACATTTTAATTTTTTTTTTAAACTGTTACCTTTATTTTTATATTTTTAAAATAATAAAGTTTTGATGAAACATATAGATGTAATAGTAATATTACATAAATCTAACAAAAGTATTTTTGACGTATCTTTTTCGTAGAGATTAATTTGCGTTATAGCACAGTAATTTTCTTACAATTTTCCTCCGTCATCTGAGTAATATTTCAAGCACAAGAAGGTTCAACGTCACCTCTCTCTTTTTCTCTAAAAACTCTGAGATTTTTAAAACTCGACGATACTAAATTCGGAAAAAATTGCAACACTACCGTCGTCAGTCTAAAGAACAGGTATCTGCCGGAAAAGCCAAGCGAAAGAGCTTGACGCAACGAGGGCGAGCGATGGATCGCGGTTTTGCCTTAGGAGGACATAAAACGAGCAAACGGAGCTCACGCTCGTTAAAGTCTGAGAACGGGAGAATGCATATACCGAGATGCCAGGACGACGACGCTGAGAGACGTTTGGCCCCTACGCGCCTTACACACCTCGCGTATGTACTTTTGACCCAGTATATACGCGCGTACGAGAGAGAGAGAGAGAGAGAGAGAGAGAGAGAGAGAGAGGGGGGGGGATGCGGCGGGCCGCTGTGCTCGAAACGCGTGTATAGATAACGAGGAAACGTAATAGCCACTTTGTCCGCGGCGTTTCATGCTGTATCAACAGCGCCTATATCCCCGGCTTTTACCTCTCCCGCATCCATTTATATATCGCGAATACATCTACGGGCATACGCCCGCATTACAAACCCCCACCAGTAGCAGCGCGCGGCGCGCTCGCCAAATCTACTCGTAGACACACTGTCTAGTCGCCTTAGCGCTCCATTTTGGTTACTCAATCAGCATTGACAGATAACACCGGTAATACCGCACAAACTCCATCAGGGTAATTGCGATACGCGGCGAACGTAATATTCAGATATTTTTCAACATCGATGGAAGACTTCGAAGCATCAATGCAACTTATTAATTGGTGACTTGAGATAAGTTCAAATTATTAATTAGTGACTTTATAAGTCACTTATATGATAAGTTAAAGTTTTTATTGAAAATATAATGAAATTTTTATCTTTCGATCTAGTACACGTTTTGAAAATTAATTAATTAATTACCGAACTACTTAGGATCCAGTGATATTTAATTTGTGTAATTATTAATTTTAAGTCAAGAAACTATATAATTGAAGTAACATTGTTAAATCTTCTTTAGGAATTAAGCTTTAACAAAATATGTATAGGTAGAGGGCAAGAGATGTAAAGAGAAATATATACAATAAATCTGGTAGTCACTTCAAGTAACCATTTAGGAACTCTTTTATTCGTCGAAATGTCACGTATTCGAGAGAGAGAAGATAAGAACGTTGTAGTTTAATTGTTCTCGAGACAAGAGACGACCCTCTATCTAAACAATCACCCGCAGTGCACTTTGCGCTCCAATTCGAATGTCGACTAAAGTACGAATCTGCTTGTGCCAGTGAGTTGAGACAATTAACGAAGGCTCCACGAGAAGATGGAGTTTACAGAATTAGGATTGTTGCATTTTGCAAGGGAGGAAAAAACCCTGCCGAGATTGTTTCTTAAAATTAATATTTCAAATTTCATTAATACGACTGAACGCATTGTCAACATCAATGAGAAGTGAATAAATTTATTGTTGAATCATCAATGAGCTCCTATCGATCTACATTACATGGTTATTATATCAATTCCTTCGTTTTTTAAACAAATCTAACGACGCGACGTTTCACCGGCAAATTCTCAGGGATGTCGATTACTCTAGCAACATGTGGCGCACTGTCGGACAATTTCGCTAAAGTTAACCATTTTCATTTCGTCCTGCGTAGAAGAGTAATTGTCCAATTAGCCCGAAGCGGTTCGAAGAACGAACTAATGCAAAACGCTCGCATAAAACAGACCAGCGCCGCGCAGCAAGTCGATGCCAATTTAGCGGAGCGCGTAAACGCAGTCGGCGTACGGCTGCCTTTTCATTAAAACACTTGACGGCTCACGTAGGTTGAGCGGCACTGGCGCACTGGGGTGGCCGGCCTCCCTGAGCGTTGAGCGAGATAAAGGTCAGCCTCGCGACGACGTCGTCGTCCGACCGGTAGAGCCGGCTAGGAACGAATAAAACTAACGGCCATTAATCAGGCCTTAGTTGTCCCGAGCGGTGCAGAAATAAGGACGTCGCGCGAAATAAAGACCTCTTTTTCAGGCGCTTTAAATCATGAGTTTATTTTCCGGGATGCGATGGGCGAATGTTTCTCTGCGAGTCGCGGGGGCGGCGGTTATTCGGTACCGGATGGTCGGAGACGACAGTGCGAAATGGAACGATGTCTCGATGTTAGCTAGCTAGTTAACGCAACACGATTCACAGAACTCGGGGAGTAAATAGAGGACGAAGGGAAAACGAACGAACGAATGAACGAACGAACGAACGAAGCAAAGAGCACAGAAGATAGCGGTTGGTTGACGGAGTTGGGTCATCATCTCCTTCCACCGTTCGCAACAAAAGGCAGAGGCGAAAATCTATTAAGGGTGAACTCGAAAGAACAGAGAGAGAGAGAGAGAGAGAGAATGTGGGAAGTGTAAGGTCTCCGCAAATCCGTTTCTCCTTTCCGTTTCTCTTATGTCTTGTCTCGACTAAAGTGGCTTTGCGCGCGGCGGCGGCGGCGGTGGTAGCGGGTCTTTCAAGTTTTTCGACAATGAACAATGAAAACTGGGCTAAAGCGGACGAGCCAAGTCGCGCGACAGTTAACGTAATACTAACAAGGTTGAGATTTAATTTGGAGCATCCCGAGCGACGCGCATTGCCTTTCAAGCGCAACTTTAAAGCACTGGTAGACTGCACATGCAACCGCGCTGCTGCAACACGAAGCGTGCTTCCTTCACGGATCGATGCAATTTGTTCGTTAAGCGACGCTTTGCGCCGCGCACGGAAAGTAGTTTCGTCTCTTTATTCGCAGGCTTTTTTAACACAGCGTTGAAATTTTAATTGCTGTAATTGCGTTGCGATGAAAAGAGTTGAGCGGTTTTTGTATTTAATCTTGCGGACTTTATAACTCTCTATAAATTAGTTTTTCCGTTTCTATTTAAAGTTTATAATCATTTATAAAAATAAGTTAACGTTTTACCATAAAATTCTCGTTTATCATCGTGAAAGGTAAATATGAAATATAAATGTATATTTTTTAAATATAATCGTTATGTCTGAGCTTTAAAAGATTTTCTCTTTATGCTTTCAAAATTTTTTTGTTAAATTGTAGCCAATTGTATTTCAATACGACAGGTTCTGTATAAACCTTTGAAAATTAATTGTGAACGGGGACACACATTTTCGCAATATGTCACGCTGTGTATTCTCACATAATCGATAAAACCGAATCTCCTCGTTATCCTGACGTAGGAAACGTTGACCTAATTCAAACTCAAGATCGACACCATCGCGCGAATGGGTCCCAGGTGGTCCCACACCATTTTGCTAAGGCAACTCACGATTGGCCCAAATTTTAGTTTAACCGACTTATTAGCGACCCCTATGCGTCTTGGCGGTCGGCCGTTCTCCAAAACGTGCGGTGACCCTCACCCGGGACACAATTAGTCACAATCTACCTTAGTTATGACTTATTCGCCGTAGCTGCCTGGCGCGCAAATTACTTAACTTGGTCAGCTTATGCGGGAGAGTTGCCACCCCACCTCTTCCTTCCTTCCCGTCTCGCGGTTCCCATCCCAGAACTTTGGGGTTGACTTTATCATCCGTCGTAGATTCTCATTAGCCGGTCGTCGTCGTCGTCACCGTCGTTCTCGATGTCCGTTGTCGTCGTCGTCGTCGTCGTCGTCGTCTTAGCCGAGGTCTTTGTAAGATTGTAGAATCTATAGCGATGCATTAATTTACATGGCTATATAATCATCGCTTCCAAGAGACGAAATACATAGTTGTACTTCTCGAAACACGTCCGCAGTACCGACGATACGAGATTCACGGTCTGTAACTTGCCGCTTAAGTTCGCCTGAGGAATTGAGCTAATGCATTCAAAGTCAGTTATTAATTAACAATTACACGCGCGTCGAAAGGGGACGTTGTTCCGACATGTAACACGGCGACGAGACGTTTGCAAACCGACGCGATCGAAGCGATCTCGCTGCTCGCTAGAACGAGACGAAGAATTCGTTAAGGTCCGAATGGCTGTCTCGTTCGTCACGGAAAAGTGGATTATCGACTCGTCGCGGAAAGCGACCCCTCTCCAGCCTCCCACCTTGGTGGTGCAATGAACCACGGGTGCTCGGACCCTACTCGGCGTTTACTTCCTCCCGCAGTAACCCACATTCGCGGTGGTAGAACCAGTTTCTGACTTTTATCGATCGATCGCCTCGTGAGAAGGAGCGTCGTGAAGCGAAGCGGCGCATCAGCATGTCGGCGAGAGAACGTGTCACCGATGTAAGCCGCGGTAAAGCTCTCGCAAGATAACGGAATCGCCGTTGGCGAGCCGGGCTCGAGATCGTAACACGGCCCGACGCGACGTTAAGTCGGACGTGTTAGAAACGGGCTTAAAACCGGGCGATTCCTGGAAGCGACCGACATTAGAAGTAATTGTTGTCGGCTTTCCGTCATTCCTCCATTCTCCTTCTCCCTCTCTATGTCTATCCATCTATCTTTCTCTTTCTCACCCTGATACGTATGTCGAGGTTTGAGAAGGCTCGCTAACAGTGCAACTCTCGCGCTCTTCGGAGGACGCTTAAACCGAGTTATTATCTTTTCGACACGCTTTCGTAATACCTGCGCGTGGATTTATGCGTACGTTAAATTTATATATTACACGTACAGAGGTGTACGCGCGTGGAGTAATTTCTCCTGCTCCATGTTTGCCGAGTTCGTGATGCCTCCGGGGTAAGGTGTAGATTTATCCTCGCTCTCCCAGCCTTAGCTTTTGTTCTCGAACTTGATGCGTTTTCCTTGAGCGGGCACGTTAACCTTTGATGTTTCTTGCGCCGGATGTAGAAAGTGCACGAGAATGCGCGAAATTGATTCGTTTTTCCGAACCTCCGTCTTTAATTTAATACTGCGCCAAGTTGTTTAATTTTAGAGCACGAGAAAGGAACGCGGTTTCGTTTAAGTATCTAAAAAATAATTATGCAGAATGCTCGAGTTAATTGCTAGAATATCAACATTTTTTAGCAGCATTGCTCATCACACTTTTAAAGTCCAACATAATTATTTTGATAGCTCTACAAAATTATTTTTAGATCTAGGCGAATATTTAGACACTTGAGCAAAACTGTTCTTTCCTTTTAAATAATTTAATTTAAAAATTGGTATTTAAAGATTAGAATCTATATCCATCTATATTCACCATCCTATGTATTTCTGTACTCAATTCCTGCATACGTCAATCAAATATTAATAAGCGAACGAAGATAATCGACCGCGTGAATATTCAACCAAGGATTAAAAATTTCATTTATACTCTCATCATAACGAAGTTGGTTTGCAAAGTGCCATTCAACACGCTTCTATGTGCGCGATATGCATTTATAATGCAAAAGATAACCGCGGTACTTCAGAAGTTCTTGACCTCATATGAAACAAAGACTTCGCCAGCGCGATAGTTAAACCTTACGTAAAGTTTAATGCGTGCTCTTAACTTGCGGACACATGCTGTAGCACGACGGTATGGCGCATCTCGGGGGAAGGATGCACCAGAAACTTCCCTCCCCCCCACGTGTGCGTAAACGCGCAAGCAGGCAACATTTTATGGCACTATTTCCGATTTTTACGATATCATCGAGAAAGGCGCTCTCGCTCGGCCCGTTCGCTTTATCGAAGGTGTAGATGAGGAATGGTTTTTCGCCACGAAAAAATTGCGTGCCGATAGCGAAACAAAGTGCGACAAGTCAGCGATCCGAAGCACATTGAGCGTGTGCACACAAACTGCAAGCGGGCGGCGCGTTGCCACCGTCGCCGCTGCCGCTGCACCACCGCGCCCATTTCCCACCCTTCGATGTCTGTTTTACGAGTCTGCATGCGGGCGACGTTTATTTCTCGCCTCGTTCCAAAGATTCTAACGGTAAATAACGCGAAAATTTCGAAATCGGATATAAGCGAGAACGTGTCGTAAAGCGATCGCGAGACGGCAAGCGTACGAAGAAGAAACGATTGCCGACGTTGAGCTGAGAAACGCTTTTTGCCTCGTGGAGTTACGTTTACTACCGCGCTGATAACGGCGCTGCTAAAGGGATAACGACGAGTTTACAGATCGTACGGCAGCTTGCGAAAAGACCGGTTCGATCACTGAAAAGCAGATTGCCTCTGCGACGCGCTCGCGAGTGCGCCAGAGCACTTGCGTCTTATATCTCGCTGCAGCAAGATAGATAACGTCCAGCAACTTTCTCACCGACCGCCTCCTCGCTGTATCTGTTTGAGTAATGAATCATTCATAAGCTTCAAACTCTTGCGTCGGAAACTTTATTTCGCGATATCCGTGTTGCGCGGCCACGCCGCGCCGCACCGCGCCGCGCGCCGTCGCTTGTTGGTTCTATCGCGATAATAACTTTGCATAACTACACCGCGTTAATTCGCGTTAATCCGAATTTCAAATTTCAGAGGAAATCACGGACTAATCTTTAACTTTTCCTTTCGGCACTTGAAGCTTTCGGAAAAGTTTTGAATACATTTATCTTCGACGCTGAGGAGGACTTATAATGGCATGTTAATAAATTTCCACTGAAATTACATTAAATAGTCGATACTTTGCGAAATACATCTCCCGGAGAGTGTGTAATTTAACTTTGCAACTGATATTGATACATGGTCAACACGAAGATTTTTTATTTTTATTTTGAAAACATTTTATTTATGGATGATGCGCTCTCGAACGTGAGAGGGCGTACTTTATGGTGATACTGCATACTTTATGTTTTGCACATATCGCGTCTTTTATTACAGGTGCGCGTTACGAAAAGCGAGCTGTACGGTGACACGGCTAAATGGCGGGGCTTATACCGTCCTTTCAAACGTGTTTTCATCGACGTACGTTTCCGTAGCGCTGTGAAAAATCGAGTCAGACTGCTGACTTCAGGGTCACCCGGTGCGCCCCATAAAGGCATTATTAATGCAAGCCAATCCCGGTGCGGCGCAGAACGAATTGCCTCTATAAAATGTAATTTCGGAAGAGTTCCGATACTAAATTTTGGATAACAGCGCTGCCCGGATATTCTCTTCCCAATGTGGCGCGGTTCTTACAACATACTTTCAGAGAAGTAAAAGCTGAAATCGAGTCAAAAAGCTGAAATTTTTTGTAAAATTCACCAAATTCGTGGAATATTGCTTAATTACATTTTTTCTTCACCTCTCGTTCTAACGTCTAAAATATCTGTCACTTTATTTGATTGGGTTTTGCGTCATTATACCTTTTTCATTTCAAAGTCGGACGTTCCGCTAAATCAGATTCTCGAGATTTACGAAGCAGAACAATTTCACGCTATTTTTAAACTTGACTTGACGCTTGATTACATTTTCAAGTTTATTAAGTTAACAAATTTTGATAAATGAATGGACAGATACATTTGATACACAATATCCAAATATACAGTTTTAATTGGAGTTTCTGCCTGATAATCTGATTTTATTGAATAGCGAAGTAATTATTGTAACAACTATAATTATAACAATCTTACAATTGCCATTTACTCCGAGTGAAATGTCAGGTAGCATTACGTGAACGTCCTCGTATATTTATTCGTGCGATGCACCGTTAATAAAAATAGAATGTCATTTATGATATAGACGCGATAAATTGAGATTTTCAGCTTTGATAGAGCAACCGGTGGAATTATCAACGATAATCCACCTTATCGCGACTGCTGCACGAATGTTTGCCTTCCATATCTCCCTCTCCCTGACTTCTCGAATTTTTCTTCCATTTCGGAGTTGGCTCGTGTGCGCCTCGAGCGTTTTAGCGGGGGGAAAAAAAAGGAAAAAAAATAGAAAGAATTCTAGTAAAAATGTCTGAAAACGATTCTTATTCCAGTCGGGGCCGGTGCAGCGAGTTATCGAAATGCGGCGGGCCGCACTCGAAATAGTAAGAAAATAAGAAACGATTGCAGCCTGCACTCACGATCGACCGTAGTTTTTTAGAGAGAAACACGGCGCGGCGCGGTGGTAACTTTGCTCTACATAGCACACTTGGAGAGAGAGATATATATCGGCGAAGATATATTTATACCGTTGTAAAATTCTTATAGGCGCGGATAGAAGCCGATTGGATCTCACGATTCATCTGACGTCACGATGTATATACCCTATCGATACTTGTGTAACGTACTTATGTATGTTCGTGCTCTAGCGTATTCACATTTAACTTCCGGCATTTTTAATTTTCTTCTAACGGTCCACGTGCTTCAGTTCGCATGAATCACAAGAGAACCGATCCGTCTCTTTCTGTCCTTCAGACAGAACGTGTATTTTCAGAAAAAAATGTACGTAAAGAGATAGACATTAGCAACCAATGAATATGAGTACTAATAAATATGATCCCGGAAAAGAACAAATTTTGTCTTATCAAACGAAATAAGTTTATTTGATCAAAATCTTATCCCGAAGCGAAACATTTTCCACATCAGCCGCAATCGGTGGCTCGAATTTGTTTTATATTTTTTTCTTATCGAAATAAATAAACCTTACTCTGGCAATGCCTTCTGCTTTCTCGCACCGCTCGTACGCAACATTGCATCACGGTCTTTTGGAACTAGTCGGAAAGGACACGATCGATGAATTTCGTAACGGCAAATTTCCGCGGCTAAAGCCCGGCGTTGCGGGTGTGGGGGCTTTGCTCGGAGGGGGCATCGGGGATGAGAGACCCGATGGGTGGTGGGCATGGGCGAAGGGAGTGGACCGGGGGAGTAGGTGGCTCGTGAGTGAGGACGAAATCAATAGCGCCGTCGGGTTCATAGCGCCGCGCAGGAAGCGCGCCGTAGAAAAGGGACAAATGTAAATAAATTTAAATCAGAGCGGCAGCGGCACACAGCGTAGGATAGGGAAACGGAGGTTGGTACCTCCGCCACCGCCGACGCCGCCGCCGCCGCCGCTGCTAAACCCGCCAAGCGGATTACCCGGTAGCGAGAGCCATAGGAAATTCGCTTTAATCAGCAAAGAGTTGAAAATCTCGCCACCCTCCCTTGCCGTCGTCCGTTCGTACGTCCCTTTCTCTTCCCTTCATTTTCGCATCCCCGCGACGCTCAGTAAAATATCACGACGACGACGGCGACGGCAACGGCAACGACGACGACGACGACGACGACGACAAGAGACAATCGCGAACCTCGGCGAAAATCGGCGCGCCTTCGCCTCGTTAATGCGCGCGATCCGGATCCGGATCCGGTTTCTTTTGATCAATCTTCCTCCCGGCCTCATCCGCACCCGGTGCCTACTACGTCCTCCGAACTCAAAGTCTCGACTTGTCTCCCGATTATCGGAGTTTGCGAGTCAGAGTCGGGGAATTGCTCGTTCACGTCTCTCTATTCGAATCGTTAATCAGATATTTCGTGCTTTCATTAATTCTCGGTAATCCTTCTTCTCTTATATATAATCGTACATTCGATAAAAATACTTAATACTCTCACATGTAAATTTATATCGATAGAAGAATGAGAAATGACATTTAGCAGTACAGCCACACAGAAAAGATTTATGGATCTAATATTAAATAAAATAAAATTAATACAGAGATGATCATAATTATTGTTGGAAAAAGAAAATTTTTATCTTAAATGGAAAAATAAATCTTAAATTGGGAATAAAATGATCTTGATGTGTCCCATTAATTTTCTCTGACAGATTTGGATTAAATGAGAGACAATAAAAATGTGTGACGATCTCATAATATTTTTGATTTAACGGATTGTTTTAAAGAAAAAAATTAAAAAAAAATTTTTTTTACAAAATTATCACAAAGACTCTAGGGAGACAAAGGGAGCTTTTTACTGAATACAAAAAATATCTCGTCCCGCATTGTAAGAACTCTTGTATAGGAAGCCGTTCGACTTTCCGCGATGAATAAATTATAACATAATGCATCGAATTTTTCTTACGAGAGAATGCTTGTTTCTTATTGATTACGTCCCGAACTGTGCGATTAATAATTGTACGTATCGAGTAAACTTTTATTTTAAATATAAGAATACATAAGCTGAAATTTATATGTGTTATTCTTGTTTGAAGACGAGAAGTCAATCTTAATTCGACGGAGGAGAATAGAAATTTATCGATCTTATTTTAATATTACTTTTATTTTTCTACTGCACAAAATTGCAATCAAGATGAAATACATCAACAATAGTTTTAGTTATTATTAGAAATTCTTTCTGAGAAGGCAAATCTCGACAGCATTTTATATATAATAATAATTAATATTCTTTTAATATCAACAATTAAATTTTTTCGCTCTTTAAAGGTTAGAATTTCAGAGAAACACCGCGGCAAAGCATAGTAATCTAAAATTGGGTAAATAAGCGTTCTCTCTGTACTCTGTTCAGAGTTAATTATATTGAATTCCTGTGTTGCGCTATATTATGACGTTCAAATTTACGTGAATCTCGTGTCTCTTATTTCAATCAGGGCCGACGCTGTTGATCCTTGAACGAGTAAATATTACATAGATATGTGTTCGAATAACAGGGGAAGAGAGAGAAAGAGAGTAAAAATGTAGTTCGCGTCAAAGAACTGAGGATCGTACGTGCTAGATGAATTTTGCGTTTTAAACCGGCAAACCAGTTTCACTCGATATTCCATCCTCTCTATACCCGATGTAACTTTATCGCGATATGTACTATTATTGTATTCTGTTGTCACCTCTTGCAGTTTTGTCGGACTGAATTATTGGTCGCTTTCCGAGGCTGTTTTCGGTTTTTGATCCTTGACCCGCGTGATAACCAAACAATGGATGTAATCTGATAATTGATCTTTCGCAACGTGATATCGTAAATGTGCGTACCTATACTCTGCGTGAAAAACAAACATTTGGCATAGATTTGGAATACGGTAAACCTGGGGGTTAGATTGTACTAGGGAGAGTAAGGTAATTTTGCTCCAATATAAACATAAGTAGCGCAAACATTCAAACAATGTCGAACACATTAATCAGCCAACAGCGTAGGAGAATTTCCTGTATATATGAAGGCTCTAACAAATTTCTCGGATACTTGGCAACACAAGAAATGCAGGAATATTTTCGCAGAAAAGACGTCTATTTTTACACACGACACATTTCTCCACTTGTAATATACTTTTAAACAGTGTCGACGCTATACTTATCGTCCGGATACCAAAGCAATAAATTTCTAATGGATTAAGTTTATAGAACATGCTATTCCGCGACGGATAAATTCGCGCAACGCACACACCTGCATAAGCAGCGGCGTTTCATTTAAATTTCCGGCCACGAATTAAGAGTTAAACAGATAAAAGCGGATTGCGATGGAGATTTAGAAATGTTTTAATCCGCCGGAACCGCCTGCGTAGGATACGTGGAATTGAATATTTAAACGACACGACTGTGGCGGCAGCGTGCGTGCGTGAGTGCGCGCACGCACCACACGAGGGTTAATCCGATTTCAAAAATATTTCACGTCAAGTTATTTCGTAGCTTACAGAACACCAGCGAGAGAGAATCCTTACGTTAAGCGTTGCGTAACGCGTTTCACGTTTCTTAAGCGCATTCCTATTCGAATTGGAAGGTTTTCCTCGAGTGTTGCTTTCACTCGCAAATAAAATCGATTCGCCCACATCTCCTTTTACGAATACGGCTGGGTAGAACTCTCACCATGCTCCGAGATCGATCCGATAATAGTTACGTTCAATGTCGTTATAGGGTGAAAGAGGGGAGAACCAGACCTCGCGAAGTATCTTAGCGATGCAAATTCGCGCGCGCGCGCGCGTCGAGGGTGTCGTTCATCGGCGCGATCGCGGAAGATCGCAGGAGCCGAATGAATTTCGGAATGAACGCGTGAAAATATCTGGATCGATGATGCCGGATCGTTGCTTGTCCCTAAATCGAGAGACGTATAAAAGTGGTAGCCGGTCGTTATTCACGAGTCGGTAAGAACGGCACCCTCTCGCAGCGCATTACGAACTAAATCTCTCTCTCTCTTCTTTCCTTTTTCTCCTCTCGGCTTCCCCCCCCCCTCTCTCTCTCGATCTACAGCCTATACCCGTAGCTTCCAGCCCTCCCGTGCCATTTTCCCGGCAACATAACGACTACTTGCTGACGTGATAATAAATTCCGCTCGTTCTTCTCGCGGCCTACCCTCCAACACCCTCTCCACATCCCCTTCACATTTTCCACTCTGCACCCCCGACGATCGCTTACCGCCGCGCTCTTTCACTCTCGCAGGTGTCCTTCCTCCTCTCTATTTGCGCTCTAAAATTTTCCAATTACATAAATTTCCCGTCGGTCACCGCAATGTACCGCTGTAACTTGTCCCGCGTCCGATGGTAATCGCGTTTCTATATCCTCGACTATAAATTACTGCCGCATGCGATTCCCGTAATGCCTGACGGCCCTTGTTCTCGAAACCGTGAGATAGTATGGGTTACTATTATGTCACGATCAAAACTGTTTATTCCACTTAAAGAATTTAAACATCCGCGACCCGGTTATCCGCTATACTGCGTCGATTAATATACATTAGTTGAATTTTATGCTTTTATGGGCTATTCGGACACACGGCAGACTTTCAAGCAATTACTGTAAGACACATTTTACCGTGTTTATAGCTTCGAAAATTGGACTAACCAAAGTTCGAATCTATGTGTAACAAACCATTACGCATGAAATACACGACTCTCCACTTTGTATTTATATACATGGCGTTTATAAATAACCTTCGGTGGAGGAACTTCGGTTTGTGTGCAAAAGTCTCGATGTACCGGCGGGCACGAGCGATCGAGTTTTTCAACGGGGCTCCATTCCGCCGTCGAGGGGCGATTTTTCATCTGGCAAATTGCCGCGCGGAGCGCGGAACCGTAGAATTTACGCGCGTTTCGTATCGGTAGGCGCGCGCACTCCTTTTAAAGGGCGAAGTACCAATATCGGATTTCCATTTTCCCGCGAGAGCCAGACCGCCTGGCGTGCCCTTCGGTTTTTATTCACGAATACACGGCGGCAGTGGTAGATATGAAAAAAAAAGTAAAAAAAAAAGGAAAAAGAAGAACGAGTGAGAGGGTACAGACTGGTTCGTGGAGCCAGCAACCAACAGTGACGGAGGTTACGCCGCGGAAAGGCGATAGGTGGCTGGAGAGGATGGGGTTAAGGGAAAAGGGACGAAAGGGAGTAGGAGGGAGTGAAAGGCGGGCGGACTCCGAGGCATTAGAATACCTTATCCTTCGCCTGGGGTGGTCGAATGCAGAAGAGTGAAAGGAGTCGCTGCGAGATGGTAGGGGAGAGAGTGTAGACGGAGGCAGAGCAGCCCCAGGGATTGCACCACTGTAGGCCCTCCACGGTTTCACAACCCTCTTTTCACTCCGACGTAGCGCCGCGACGTAGAGTCGTAAAAAGAAAAAAGAAAACCAGGAAGAAAGAAGAAGATGAATAATCAAATACCCGTTTTGAACGCACACCGGCGAGGCGAGAGTTTCATTCACCCACGGGGTTAATCAGACGTCTGGAGGAAACACATTATAAATAATTGTTTCCGACTTGACTGGAGCCACGTAAAGGGGCATAAAAGGCGTTGGAAACATCTCGCCAAGTCTCCATGCGGAACTAAGACGAGAAAAAAAAATACAATTACACATAAATGTAATATTGAACACGATGCCAAATCTAGTTTCATGCCTGCGTAAAAACCATTTCGTTTTAAATATCTGCATGTATCTTTTAAACATTTCATGCATTCAAATACTTTTTCAGCAATATTGCTGGTTTTTTTTTCAACAAAATTTCCAGTTTTGTAAAAGTCGCTTACAATATGGGTTTAGCAAAATTTGGTATTACGATCTTTTGTTCAGTTAGCTCGATTAATTTGGATAACTTGCAAAAGAAGTATGATTAATAATAATTGTAATCGACAATGTAATTATATAGTTCGTGACATGATTAGCGCCGGCTCGTTCATGTTAAACGTGCCGAGATGAATACCGAAGCGTACATTTATCTCGATACTCAGAATAATCGAGTTAATCAAATCCCTGCAGGAAATGTCTAACTATTAATACAATCACCGCGTAATGAGGATAACGTATAATTAAAATGTAATTAATTGTCATTCGTTCCATGCTTGATAGTGAAAAAGACGCCACCGCCGAGTGTGACCACTAAATGCGAATTGAATATTCATCTCGGAGCGCCACGGATAATCGAGTGGGATTTAAAAGATAGGGAGATGATTTATTCGAGACTCAGGCTTGAGGGTTCGTCCTTTTCCTCGTACAGTCATAATTTACATGATAAGTTGTAAAAAAAATTTTTTTTACTTTGATATCGTTGGATACACGTGGAATATGAGGAGCGTTTTGAACGTTAAAGCGAAATTTGTTGGCTATCAAGAAGATATGGAAAAAAAATTGAACTAGTACGCCATAAAAATTGCAAACGTTTGAACATAAATGTTGCAGAAACGTTTGATCATTTCCCGGTTGAAATCAATAATTGTCAAGGGTCATAATACAGTGAACTAAAAATTTTAAAGAAATATATAACTCTCGTATTACATGTTGTTTTAAAAAAAAAACCAAAATAATTCTTTTATTTTTGTGAAAAAAGACTAAAATTTAACATTGTGAAAAGCACTAATAAACTTGTAGTACAAATGAATTTTGTGTAGTTATTACCGCGTACTGTGTTATTATTAATTTATAATAAAGTTAACTTTATTTATTCAGAAGTATTTTATTTCAAAAAAATTGAATTTAGTTTTATTAAAAGATAAAAAAATATATATAAACTTTACACATTTAAAGTAACAAACTTTCCTGTTCTCACGAGTTAAAGATCGGCAAATTGCATATATATGTACATATATATATATATATATATATATATATATATATATATATATTTTCCTAATTGCAAGTCCTGAATCTTTCGCGAACGAACGGACAAAAAAGCAACAGAGACGAAAGAGCCTTAGTAAAGATTCAACGGCAGGTTTTGTCGGATGTCTTCGTTGGATGCGAAATGCATGATGCCGCGGAAGAAATAAATAACCACGGCTTCTCTCCCTCGAAACGTAATTTAGATAGCAGAAGACCGGCAGACAACTACGTGGCGTTCATTTCGCTCCAGTATTCGCGAGAACTCATTTCTCGAAGGAAACGGTGGGAAAATAAGGGGCCATTATTTCCGAGATGGTTATTCAATGGCATTCAATTACTGCGTGGATCTTGCGTTTTACGTGGATATCGTGTTTTGATGTTGACCGTGCAGTTAACTGCCCCAACATTTCATATTAGTAAACTTGCGGATATGTACATATATATGGTTTGTAAGACTACAGCTTAAAAATGGCTTTTTGATAAAAATGGCAAAGACTGATAAATGCAAATATGATTATAGAAATCTTTTCTCTAAATATAAATAAAATTAAAAATTGTTGTTTTTCACCTTATATCAATTAACAAGATTGTATTTTTTGTCACCCTGTTTAATTTTAATTTATAAAAGGTTAATTTTTTAAGAACAAAGCAATGGATATTATATTTGGAAAACTACGAGAATTAATATTTGAAATTCAAATATTCAGATATTCAGATATTACATAGTACAAATTCGAGCTATTATCTTTCCGCAAATATCGCAATCCTGCAATACGTTTGCATTACGGTTATTAATGTCGCCGAAGCCCTTGCAAATCGCCATTTCCACAGATACGAAATCGCGACTCCGAATCGCTCGTAGCGTCTCGAAATGCTTTTTTAGTCTGGCCATTACGCGGATAAGCGGCTGTGAATCGTGCAATTGAGAAATATCACCCTTGAAATTATCTGGCACGAGCCAGTCTGCGATATAGGTTTTGTCGGTGCTCGCAGATAATCGGACGCCATCGTGCTTTTGCGTCTCGGCGGCGGTAGTGCCGGTTTTTCTCGTTTTTCGTTCGTCCTCATTCTTTTCCTTCTTCTTTATTATAACGATAACGGCCCGGCGGAGAGATGCGGTTAATATGAAGTATCGGCGATGAAGAGCCGGAAGGGGAAGAAAGAGAGCACGACGGTAAAGAGCGAGATGGGGAAGGGAAAGAGAGGGAATCATCTACCAACATAGAGGGTTTGGAAAATGAAGAGAAGCGGGGTTGAATGAAGAGAAGAGAGAAGGAAGGAAAGAGAGGGAAGAGCAGCTCCCGAGGGAGAGACCCGTTGCGCGTTGCTGCGAGGGTTTCGAAGGCCGAAGTCTCGAGTACCAAAGTCTACCATCCCTTCCCCCTACCTTTAGATATGGCCTGCCGTCCAATCTTTACAATCCCCCGACTACCCACGATCCCCTTCGGATTTTCACTAATTAATTCCTCGAATTCGCGCGCGGGTTGTCTTGAATTTGTTGAGGGTGTCTGAGGGCGAGTCCACCAATCAGTTTGCAAATCGAACCATCGTAAATGAATAAGATATTTGCTAATGACTTACAGTGGTAATTCCTTCCAATCGTTCACTTTTCCAAGCAACCGTCGGTCGATCATTTGTGAACTTACCTGAAACAAAAGAAACAAATCGTCAATTACAAGGGTGAAATGTAATTTGTCATCTTTTCTTGTAATCTACAAATATATCAAACTCTTATTAATTAAATAGCACAAGTTTATTCAATTCATCAGAATAACTTTCTTGTAAAGTGAAGTGAAGCAATATCTCACGGATAGAGAGCGATTCATTTAAATTTATGATCCGACTGTCGTCCTGAATTAAGTTGATCGCATGTGACAACATATTAATATGCCGACTTTTCAGCATGCATTGTCGCACGCGCGACACACGTCGTAAATGCCGGCTGTTAATTCGGCAGATCATGATGATATAACCTGTCCCATTATAGCCGATAAAACAACGGCATTTGGCGTGTTTATGGCGTGCGCCAAATTCCGTTACATCGCCGTGGTACATAAACCACCGGCGAATGCCGGAAATTACACGATGGCGCCGAACAAAGTACGCAATTAAAGTCATGGTCATTCGAGTCGATCGAAAGCCCATTTGCTCTCGGTAGCCGAGCCATCGTCGAAAATCCCATTTTTTCCCCCGCACTTTCGCCATCGTTTTACGGCAATTCTCGCGTTGTGTCTCCCCCGCGGTATACTTCGCAGTTTTCACGTGTTCAAAAAAAAGGGCAAAAAATAAAACAACAAAAAGGGGTGCGTCGGGCTCGTCCAGCCGACCGACCGGGGTGGAAGGGGAAAAGAGCGACCACTGTGTAGAGCTCAAATTACGGAGCGGCGTGGACGGAATAATTGAAAGGCATCCTGTCACGAGAAGAGCAAAGGGCCGAGCCAAGTGCAAATTGAACCAGGAGGATGCTAGAGCCAGAACGCCCAGCGCGCCTATCTGTTTCCGGTGACCGCGTGCTCGGTACGAAGATGAAAGCGAAGTCATTAGATCGTCAAAGTGACATAGCTGACTTCGTATGTTTGCAGAGCAGAGAACGAAATTCGCGGTGGATGCCGCACATCCATGCGTTAAAAATAGGGAATTTGTTGTCCGACGAGAGAGATTTCGATCCAGAATAATTCGGTTTATTTTGGAATATCAGAAAAAAGGATCACAGCTCAGAAATATCGCGTACATGTGTACGTAAATATTTTCTAAATCTCGTAGAGTGAAAATCACTCGAAAAATTGGACAGATTCAATTTTCACTCTTTTATCAATGACGTTTCATTCTACGAGATTCAGAGAGATTTCAGATAAAATGACCCAAAAATATTTATTATTCTTTTTTTTATAATTTTAATAAAATATTGTCACAGTATACATTTTTTTTTAGAATTATACAAGTGTGTTAAAAAATGATATTTTTCGAGAATGTCTGCGTTGTCAGGGGACCGCTATTGCGCTATTACGTTCTCGAAATGAAGGAGATACTAGTGGGGTGCTTACGTTGAAATATACGTGCCACTGATTATTACGTGAGTAACGACGGCACGGACGATGTTTCGTCGCCGTCATAACGAAATCCAGGAAATTTTTTTCATTCAACACCCATGCCCACCGCCCGTTAAGCGGGTATTATTATCTTCACGTTCCTTCTTCTCGCTTCTCTCCCGTCCGCGTTATCGCCCGTTTTTCCTATTGCAACGGAACCCCCGGTACTCTCGCGAGAGTACACGCTTGACGTTGATGCTGTTGCCAACCGAGATTCTAATTAAAAAATTAGCGTTAATTACGACGGACACGCGGGCCGGCGCGCGTGCAACGTGACGCATCGCGCGCGACGACTGTCGGTATGCGAGAAGGGGAGTCCAGGCGAAAAACTCGACAAACGCATTTTAATCAACGCTTCGTCGGCTTTTCCTCACTCCCGTGTTGCGTGCAAGGATGAACGAAGAATGTCCGAACGATAAGAGGATTTCCATTGCTCTCTTGCGCGAACACTGTGGATTTTCATCTTATCTCCATGTTTCCATCTCGTGCAAACGATTACAATTTATTATTTAATACCTAACCGTGTAATGATAAATATTAATATTTTAAAAATTAATGTCTTGTAAACGAAATATGTAAATATATAAAAATTAAAAAAATTTTTTCCATTTATAAATATACTTTATATAAAAAATATTTAACTTAATTTTTGTAAGTGATTGAAATAATGATTCTCATTCTCACTTAGTTAATTTCAATATCTTTATAAATATAAATAAAAGTTTTCAAAAAGTAAAATAAATTAAGTGGAAAGCCCTTATTCGGCTCACGTTTCTTATTTTACTTCGATTCAAGTCAATTCTTCTGAATCAGTCTCTCGCGATCAGTTCAATCAGCCTCTCCCTTAGTTTTTATCTCCAAGAATCTCGGAACTTCGATACTTATGTACGAAGTTACGGTAGCACATCTCTGTAATAAATTTCGTGTCTCACTTGCAGTTCGTGCACCACGGCGATATATCATAGGACTAATATTTTCATTGAGTATCTACGTTTATCCTTCCGAGTCATTAATTACCACAACGAGCTTACGCTAGGTAAGTATCGATCGGCGAAGGAAAGCTCCGATAAGCCCCGGCGTGACCGACTTGGGGCGACGACGTTCCGGCAATCGCTCCGACGCCTAAGGGCAAATCGCGCGAGGGTGAGGAGGCATCAAGGCTGGGCACGAAACAAAAAAGTCCATCTTCTTCACGTAACCCTAATTTAACGTGAGCCATAACGTCGAACGCGGGTTCTCGCGCCTCTTACGTCGTTCCCTTTGTCGCCGCGACCGTGCGATCGATGAAAGAAAAACCGGTTTGCCGTTCGCAATAACGGCCGGTCAGACGAAGACGATCAGCGGATTAATGAAAGCGGCGGCGACGGTGGCGCGGGCGGCGTGAGGTTAGCCGACCGATTTGAAATCGCTCGCCGGCGAATTTTTTCCGCGAGCCGCCGACGCCGGTTATTAGACCGAATTAAAAAGTTCGATCCGCGGCGTCATGGCCGAACAATAATTCACCCTTTCAGTCGCCGTCGACGCAAAATGCACTGCGTGTCGTTCTACTGCTCGTTCGGTCAGGAACGCGGACACGTGCACACATATATGCAATTTGCAGCCGTACTCGGCGTTCATTTCGAAAGCCATCGCATACGACTCGCGCGTCAATCACGGCGTTGGTTGTTTATTGTCGTTTCATGACGCGGTTTAATTTTCTTCGACCACACGCGAGCGACGATCTTTATTGCACGGTTTGTACTTTAGAACTGCGATCGGTGGAAGAAGATAAGAGATAGTGTTTGAATATGCTCTAATATTACACGAAAAAAAGTGGCATACTCTACTTTTGGCACAACGATTTTGCAAAATTGTATTGTTCAATGGATCTAAAATTATCTTCTATTGTAAGAAATATAATCGCAAGTTAATTTTTCTCTAGTATTAACTTTGACTAATTTCCATATTGATTGGTTACTGCCACGTTAACATGCTTTCTTTTTATAAAGAAAACGAAAAAATATTGTTAAATATTCAAGATAGAAGGAATTTTATAAACATTAGTATCAGTCAATAATTATCAATTTAAGAGTTGCGTTTCCCTCTTGTTCTCAAGTTTCAAGATTTAAAGCATAGCGAGCAATTAGAAAATGTAATTAAAATTACATAAAAAATATTATTTGGACATTAAGATCCTCATAATCGTTTCTCCGCCCTTTTTCTCAATTTTAATTGTAAACACTGCATGGTCTTATTCTAATTATTACTGTTAAATATAATTCTTTTGATTTAAAATCAAGAATATCTCTCTTTAAAATAAATAGCTAAAGCACGTTTCATCTCGCTTATCTTATATACATAAAAAGAACAATTTTAAAATACAGATCTGAAAACAATTATGTTAAACCCATTAAAAAAATTGTGTCGGATGTTTAACTTAGTTGCTAAAATGTCCAAACTGTTTGCAACAACGTTCATGCTTGCGTCCTATATAATTATTTTGATGGCCCAACACAAAATTATTTTCTGATCTGTACCTAGCTAAATTTTTAAATGTTGCAGTAAAATTGTTC